>NC_133618.1:498509085-498604085 GCF_048593235.1 Sminthopsis crassicaudata | reverse complement strand
GGCACGTGTCCTCTGTGGTGGGGGGTACTCACTTAGCAAAGCCAATGAAGTCTTCGTGGTTGGTGTTCATATAGGCTAGTTCGATGTCAATGAGAAGCATGACCTGAGAGAAAGCATGCAAGTCAGAGGGTGAAGGATGAAGGTGGAGATGGACGGCTGAGAGAGAAGAGAGAGAGATGGATAGATGGCTGAGAGGGAAAAGAGAGAGATGGATAGATGGCTGAGAGGGAAGAGAGAGAGATGGATAGATGGCTGAGAGGGAAGAGAGAGAGATGGATAGACGGCTGAGAGGGAAGAGAGAGAGATGGATAGACGGCTGAGAGGGAAGAGAGAGAGATGGATAGATGGCTGAGAGGGAAGAGAGAGAGATGGATAGATGGCTGAGAGGGAAGAGAGAGAGAGATGGATAGACGGCTGAGAGGGAAGAGAGAGATGGATAGATGGCTGAGAGGGAAGAGAGAGAGATGGATAGACGGCTGAGAGGGAAGAGAGAGAGATGGATAGACGGCTGAGAGGGAAGAGAGAGAGATGGATAGATGGCTGAGAGGAAGAGAGAGAGATGGATAGACGGCTGAGAGGGAAGAGAGAGAGATGGATAGATGGCTGAGAGGGAAGAGAGAGAGATGGATAGACGGCTGAGAGGGAAGAGAGAGAGATGGATAGATGGCTGAGAGGGAAGAGAGAGAGATGGATAGATGGCTGAGAGGGAAGAGAGAGAGATGGATAGATGGCTGAGAGGGAAAGAGAGAGATGGATAGACGCTGAGAGGGAAGAGAGAGAGATGGATAGATGGCTGAGAGGGAAGAGAGAGAGATGGATAGACGGCTGAGAGGGAAGAGAGAGAGATGGATAGATGGTTGAGAGGGAAGAGAGAGAGATGGATAGATGGCTGAGAGGGAAGAGAGAGAGATGGATAGATGGCTGAGAGGGAAGAGAGAGATGGATAGACGGCTGAGAGGGAAGAGAGAGAGATGGATAGATGGTTGAGAGGGAAGAGAGAGAGATGGATAGACAGCTGAGAGGGAAGAGAGAGAGATGGATAGATGGCTGAGAGGGAAGAGAGAGATGGATAGACGGCTGAGAGGGAAGAGAGAGAGATGGATAGATGGCTGAGAGGGAAGAGAGAGATGGATAGATGGCTGAGAGGGAAGAGAGAGAGATGGATAGATGGCTGAGAGGGAAAAGAAAGAGATGGATAGATGGCTGAGAGGGAAGAGAAAGAGATGGACGGCTGAGAGGGAAGAGAGAGAGATGGATAGATGGCTGAGAGGGAAAAGAAAGAGATGGCTGGATGGCTGAGAGGGAAGAGAGAGAGATGGATAGATGGCTGAGAGGGAAAAGAAAGAGATGGCTGGATGGCTGAGAGGGAAGAGAAAGAGATGGACGGCTGAGAGGGAAGAGAGAGAGATGGATAGATGGCTGAGAGGGAAGAGAGAGAGATGGATAGATGGCTGAGAGGGAAAAGAAAGAGATGGCTGGATGGCTGAGAGGGAAGAGAAAGAGATGGACGGCTGAGAGGGAAGAGAGAGAGATGGATAGATGGCTGAGAGGGAAGAGAGAGATGGATAGACGGCTGAGAGGGAAGAGAGAGAGATGGATAGATGGTTGAGAGGGAAGAGAGAGAGATGGATAGATGGCTGAGAGGGAAGAGAGAGATGGATAGATGGCTGAGAGGGAAAAGAAAGAGATGGATAGATGGCTGAGAGGGAAGAGAGAGAGATGGATAGACGGCTGAGAGGGAAGAGAGAGATGGATAGACGGCTGAGAGGGAAGAGAGAGAGATGGATAGACGGCTGAGAGGGAAGAGAGAGAGATGGATAGACGGCTGAGAGGGAAGAGAGAGAGATGGATAGATGGCTGAGAGGGAAGAGAGAGAGATGGATAGATGGCTGAGAGGGAAGAGAGAGAGATGGATAGATGGTTGAGAGGGAAGAGAGAGAGATGGATAGATGGCTGAGAGGGAAGAGAGAGATGGATAGATGGCTGAGAGGGAAAAGAAAGAGATGGATAGATGGCTGAGAGGGAAGAGAGAGAGATGGATAGACGGCTGAGAGGGAAGAGAGAGATGGATAGACGGCTGAGAGGGAAGAGAGAGAGATGGATAGATGGCTGAGAGGGAAGAGAGAGAGATGGATAGATGGCTGAGAGGGAAGAGAGAGAGATGGATAGATGGCTGAGAGGGAAGAGAGAGAGATGGATAGATGGCTGAGAGGGAAAAGAAAGAGATGGATAGATGGCTGAGAGGGAAGAGAAAGAGATGGCTGGATGGCTGAGAGGGAAGAGAGAGAGATGGATGGACGGCTGAGAGGGAGGAGAAAGATGGATGGTTGAAAGGGAAGAGAAAGAGATGGATGGGAAGGTGGAAGAATAGACTGGTGGGAAGGAGAGAAATGGAAAGAGATGGAATAAAGACTTTGTAGGGATGGACTGGGGGGGAGGCAAGGAGGGAATGGAAGAACAGATGGGAAAATGGATAAGAGAGAGGTAGAAAGATACTGAAATGGGTGAAAAGGGAGCAGGAATAGAAGGGAAAGTTTTATACACAAGAGATTACAAGAGTGAAAAGAAGGGAGAAGAGCAGAAGCCAAGGGAGGAGGAGGTGCCCACAAGGGCCTCACCTGGTCCTTGGTCTTCCCCTCTCGCTCTCGGATATGGGTGGTGACGATGCGTTCCATTTCTTCTCGCAAGTGGGGGTACTGCTGGAGCTGGGGACAGGGGAGAAAGCCACGTACACAAGGGGCACATGGACGGGGAGGTCCCTGTGCCCCCGGCAGGCCTGAGGCAGAATGTCTGTCTTTGGGGAACCTCTTGCCTGTGAGCTAGACTCTAGGGACTCTAGGGAAGGAGCTACAGCTAGATGGCTTAGAGCTGGAGGAATGTAGCAGGTGTTTCCTTCAAAAGCCTTCCCCAAGGCTAGGTCGGAGCCAGCTCAGTCCCCTCCTCCTAGAGCTCCCCAGGATATTTTAGGAGAGGGGAATGGAGGGCTGGTCCACAGAACCCACAGGGAGAAACACTTCAGAAACCAGCGTCCTCCATGGTAGCTATCGTGGAAGTGGTCCTCCCTGGCCGGGGAGGTCTGGGAGGGAGGCTGGAAGTCGATGGCTTGCCAAGCCCTCGGCACTTTAGGACCACCTACTTCCCGGGGAGTCATCGAAGGGGAACACACAGACCAGAACTGAAGCCGAGGGTAGGACGGGGTTGAGGAAGCATCGGGAAAGAGAATCAGATTGGAAACCACTTCCTGATTCCAATCAAGGACAGCCTAGGCCATGATTTGAGAGTCGGGGCCATGGGCACAGGAAGGGCTGCTGTCATTCACGGGCACAAGACGACATGCAAGAGCTGGGGGCCTGGGACATGCAGAGGTGATGAGGAAGGCCCAAAGCCTGGGGAGGGAGGAACAGGACATGCGCAAGTGGGGTGCCAGCAGCATGGGCAGTACCCCCATGGGGACATGGCTCAAGCATCAGCCCTCTCCATGAACTCTATCACACCCTGCCTGCCCCTGCCTCCCCTTCCTTTCCAGCCCCTGTTCTAAAGCCCTGAGCCTCGGAGCTCTTTCCACGGGGTAGTCAGAGGGCAGGGCCCCAGAGGTCCTGCAGCCTCTCCTCCCAGAGGCCAGCTACTCTGCCCTAGACCCATGCACCTCCCATTTCTCCTGTCCTTGGGTGCAGCCCTCTCTTTTCCACTAAGGAAATGGGGCTTGCAGCTACTGTGGAAACCCGGCTTTTAGAGAACGTGGGGCCCAGCAAGGGCAAGGGTGTCCAGGTAAATGGGGGGGGGGAGCTGCTAGGCCTCCGGTGTTCCTCTGGGCCCACCCAGAGCTAGGGCAGCCTCCCAAATGGGAACACAGCCATGACTTTGTGCCCGTGGGCTAGCACCAGCATTTGCACAAGCCCTACGGGGGGACGTCCCTGCAGAGGGTGGACTGACCATCACTCCCCATCTGGCATCGGGGCTGTCACTGAGCCAGTGCAACACTGTGAGGTTGGATACTGGTGAAAAGCTGAGGAAACAGGCCTGGCCCGCCCGTGTGCCAATCGGCCCCTCCTCTCTCCCGGCCCCCCTGCTGAGCCCGCTCCTTCGGCTGCGCCCCGGCCCCTCGCACCTCCCTTCCCCTCCCAGGTCCCTCCATCTTGCCACCCAAACCTTCTTTCCACGTGATGAACTAGGAGGATCAGGGCCGCCCTGCTCAGGCAGGGGCCAAGAGAAGGGCCAAGCGGAGGGGGAGGTGAGGAGAAGCAGGCAGGTTCAGAGAGGGAACAGGCAGAGAAGGGGAAGAAGACAGAAAGAGCAGAGAGAGAAAGCAGATCACACAAACCAAGCCCTCGCACCCGCTTCCCAGAACCAGGGAAAGTCGGGTCTCCTGGGAGGGCCGTGTACCGGGGGCTGGGCCCAGGGCCCGGAGGGCGGGGAGCTGCAAAACCAGCCCGTGAGGGGCTTTTAAAGTGCGGGCTCCTTCACCTGATCCCTCTGTGACTCGAAGGGCGCCTCCCCCACCGAGGCCCTCAAGCCCCGGGGTGCAGGTGTGGACGCCCATTTATCAGGAGCAAGAGACAGACTGCCGCTTGCCCGGACCCAGGATCTCCCTGGTCCTGGCCGGCCCCTTCCTTGTGGTGTGTGGCTCCCTCTCCTGGTCCCTTGTGGCCCAGGCCCCACAGGGCCCGCAGGGTAGGAAGGGGACCCGGGGAGAGGAGCGTCTCCGAGGATACAGAGTCCGGGGCTCCAAACCCAGGGCCAGTCTTTGCCCACCTTCTCACCCCCGTGTCCTTCCTAGTTCAAAGCTCCCTCGGGTGGTCCCCACCCCCAGTCCCACCCCTCACAACGAAAGGCCAGAGAGATGAGGGGCACAAAGGGGGGGAGGAAGACAGAAAGAGCTATTCACCTGCGGGCAGCCCCAGCCCACCCTGCTCTCTGTTTCTGGGCCAGGACCTGCTGGGCAGGAGTCACTAGGAGCAGCGGGGAAGTGTGTGGAGGTGGGGGAGGCAGGCGAGAGGGCAAATGCCAGTAGGCCCAGGCCCCAGGGTGCCAGTGTGGGCAAGGTTAGCCAGCCAGGCCGTCTGGGAGTGCAGAGAGGGGCTGGCACTCAGGGGCCTCCAGGCGCGAGGGCACTGCCGCACAAGGGGCACCGGAGCCCCTCCCTGGGGAGAAGGGCAGCAGCGGAGCCTGCCTGGGCTCCGGGCATAAGCACGTGGGCCTGGCGTCGGGCCGCCATCTTTACCTTTGCGCTACACTTTCTGATGGTGGCCGTGAGCTCACTGACTACCATGTCCACACACTTGAGAGTGGGCTCCTTCAACTTCTGCACCTGCTTTTTCACTATGGCTTCAAAAGCAAGATCAGGTGTGAAGAGACCCGTCCTGCACCCGGGGAGGAGCCCAGCCAGCAGGCCCAGGAGGAAGAAAAAGAGACAGAACCGAGCAGGGAGGCCGGGAGGTTAGGGGACAGGGAGAGCCACAGGGGATGAGAGAGAGACACAGACACAGAGAGGGGGAAAGAGAGAGAGACACAAAGCAAAGGTAAGAAATGAGACTCATCCTTCCACCCCACCCCCCAGGTGCTGCCAAGTACCAGGGGGCTCAGTGGGCACTGTGGTGGGCGGCAGGGAGGCCCCCTATCCGGGGCACCACTCAAGACCGGACGGGCCTCCAGGGGCCTGGGACCTTACCGTAGCCTTTCAGCCTATTTTCTCTTCAGGCCCCAACCCGCCACTCCTCCCCCCCCCCCCCCCCCCCCCCCGGCTCTGCCTGGGCTCAGCTCGCTTTGCCCAGGTTTCACACGGACCCCCAACCGGCCCATCCTGAGGTTCCTTCTCTCCTGCCTGGGGCTGCTGCAGTGCCTTTCCTCCCCATTCTCCGCATGGGACATTCCCAATCTCCCTTTGAGCCTTAGAGTCCTCAGCTCAGGAAAAAATCAGAAAGAGATGGAGGAGAAACAGTGAGGAAGGGGAAGAGGACGAGAGTGAAGAGGAAAGGAGAGAAGCGAAGGACCACAAGGCAGGGGGTCTGGAAGGGGGTCAGGGTAAGAAGGAAGGACAATGGGGGTCTGGGGTACTTGGCAGCCCCCGGGCTCTGCTCCTTCTTTGGGGAGCTCATCCTGGAACCTCCAGCCTCTCCTAATTCTGCATCCCCGCTCGGCCTGCTTCTCTACCGAAAAGCTCCTGGAAGGGGGTCTGCCCCACCTCTAGCTGGAGTTAGGGCCCCTCCAGGCCTCGGCTCCTGAGCCTGCTGTCCCTGCCTCACAGAAGCTCCCAGAGGAGCTTCAGCTGCCCCTGACGTCCCGAGCACCGAGGAAAGGCCGGGGCGGGCAGCTCTGAATGCCAGCCCAGCCTCAGCCCACTGCCAGGCAAGCTGCTCCGTCCCTGCCACAGAATGAAGGGTCTCAGCCCTCTGTGGGCCCGTTCTGGGCCCAGCAAGTCCCCCAAAGCACTGCCCCCTCTCTTCTGCGAGGAACACCTGTCCCTGTCCCTACATGGTACCCATCAGAGCCCTGTCTGGGAGACCAAGGCCTCTTTCTGCTCCCCAACCCACACCCCAGAGGGGTCTGAACATGCTACCGAGAAGGGTGAGGGTGGTGTGGGGTGGAGGTGGGCATCTGGCTGCAGTGCAGGATGAAGGGGGCACAGGCGGGTGAGAGGAGGCTGGCACCATGCTGCAGCCCGGTTACCTTCTTGGTGCACTGTCTAACGGTATTGATTAACTCCGAAATGACCATGTCCACACATTTCAGACAGGGCTCTCGGATCTTCTTCACCTGCTTTTTCACGATGGTTTCAAAAGCCATATCAGGGGTGAACAGCCCCGTTCTAAAAGCCCAGGGGCAGACAGGGCAGGGAGAAGGGGACAGCATTACAAAGGAGGTCCCACAAGAGGGAAAAGGGCTGACTTCCCCCCACTGCACATGTTACCTCAGCAGAACCCTGACGCCATTGTGGCCACGGGGGTAACTTTTAAATTCTCTACCTGCTCTGTCATCCTGTGTCCCAAACTCCCTTCCGGCTCTGACATCCTGTGTCCCAAACTCCCCTCCGGCTCTGACATCCTGTGTCCCAAACTCCCTTCTGGCTCTGACATCCTGTGACCCAAACTCCCCTCCGGCTCTGACATCCTGTGTCCCAAACTCCCCTCCGGCTCTGACATCCTGTGACCCAAACTCCCTTCTGGCTCTGACATCCTGTGACCCAAACTCCCTTCCGGCTCTGACATCCCAAGTCCCAAACTCCCTTCCGGCTCTGTCATCCTGTGACCAAACTCCCTTCCGGCTCTGTCATCCTGTGACCAAACTCCCCTCCGGCTCTGACATCCTGTGACCCAAACTCCCTTCTGGCTCTGACATCCTGTGACCCAAACTCCCTTCCGGCTCTGACATCCTGTGACCCAAACTCCCTTCCGGCTCTGACATCCTGTGACCCAAACTCCCCTCCGGCTCTGACATCCTGTGACCCAAACTCCCTTCTGGCTCTGACATCCTGTGACCCAAACTCCCTTCCGGCTCTGACATCCTGTGACCCAAACTCCCTTCCGGCTCTGACATCCTGTGACCAAACTCCCTTCCGGCTCTGACATCCCAAGTCCCAAACTCCCTTCCGGCTCTGTCATCCTGTGACCAAACTCCCTTCCGGCTCTGTCATCCTGTGACCAAACTCCCCTCCGGCTCTGACATCCCAAGTCCCAAACTCCCTTCCGGCTCTGTCATCCTGTGACCAAACTCCCTTCCGGCTCTGACATCCCAAGTCCCAAACTCCCTTCCGGCTCTGTCATCCTGTGACCAAACTCCCTTCCGGCTCTGTCATCCTGTGACCAAACTCCCTTCCGGCTCTGTCATCCTGTGACCAAACTCCCTTCCGGCTCTGTCATCCTGTGACCAAACTCCCCTCCGGCTCTGACATCCCAAGTCCCAAACTCCCTTCCGGCTCTGTCATCCTGTGACCAAACTCCCTTCCGGCTCTGACATCCCAAGTCCCAAACTCCCTTCCGGCTCTGTCATCCTGTGACCAAACTCCCTTCCGGCTCTGTCATCCTGTGACCAAACTCCCCTCCGGCTCTGACATCCCAAGTCCCAAACTCCCTTCTGGCTCTGACATCCTGTGACCCAAACTCCCTTCCGGCTCTGACATCCCAAGTCCCAAACTCCCTTCCGGCTCTGACATCCAAGTCCCAAACTCCCTTCCGGCTCTGTCATCCTGTGACCAAACTCCCTTCCGCCTCTGTCATCCTGTGACCAAACTCCCCTCTGGCTCTGACATCCCAAGTCCCAAACTCCCTTCCAGCTCTGACATCCTATGTCCCAAACTCCCTTCCGGCTCTGACATCCTGTGTCCCAAACTCCCTTCTGGCTCTGACATCCTGTGTCCCAAACTCCCCTCCGGCTCTGACATCCTGTGACCAAACTCCCTTCCAGCTCTGACATCCTATGTCCCAAACTACCTTCCGGCTCTGACATCCTATGTCCCAAACTCCCTTCTGGCTCTGACATCCTGTGTCCCAAACTCCCTTCCAGCTCTGACATCCTATGTCCCAAACTACCTTCCGGCTCTGACATCCTATGTCCCAAACTCCCTTCTGGCTCTGACATCCTGTGTCCCAAACTCCCTTCTGGCTCTGACATCCCAAGTCCCAAACTCCCTTCCAGCTCTGACATCCTATGTCCCAAACTCCCTTCCGGCTCTGACATCCTGTGTCCCAAACTCCCCTCCGGCTCTGACATCCTGTGACCCAAACTCCCTTCCGGCTCTGACATCCTGTGACCCAAACTCCCTTCCGGCTCTGACATCCTGTGACCCAAACTCCCTTCCGGCTCTGACATCCTGTGACCCAAACTCCCTTCCGGCTCTGACATCCTGTGTCCCAAACTCCCTTCCGGCTCTGACATCCTGTGACCAAACTCCCTTCCGGCTCTGACATCCTGTGACCCAAACTCCCTTCTGGCTCTGACATCCTGTGACCCAAACTTCCTTCTGGCTCTGACATCCTGTGACCCAAACTCCCTTCCGGCTCTGACATCCTGTGACCCAAACTCCCTTCCGGCTCTGACATCCTGTGTCCCAAACTCCCTTCCGGCTCTGACATCCTGTGACCAAACTCCCTTCCGGCTCTGACATCCTGTGACCCAAACTCCCTTCCGGCTCTGACATCCTGTGACCCAAACTCCCTTCCGGCTCTGACATCCTGTGACCCAAACTCCCTTCCGGCTCTGACATCCTGTGACCCAAACTCCCTTCCGGCTCTGACATCCTGTGTCCCAAACTCCCTTCCGGCTCTGACATCCTGTGTCCCAAACTCCCTTCCGGCTCTGACATCCTGTGTCCCAAACTCCCTTCCGGCTCTGACATCCTGTGTCCCAAACTCCCTTCTGGCTCTGACATCCTGTGTCCCAAACTCCCTTCCGGCTCTGTCATCCAGTGACCCAAACTCCCCTCCGGCTCTGACATCCTGTGTCCCAAACTCCCTTCTGGCTCTGTCATCCAGTGACCCAAACTCCCCTCCGGCTCTGACATCCTGTGTCCCAAACTCCCTTCTGGCTCTGTCATCCAGTGACCCAAACTCCCCTCCGGCTCTGACATCCTGTGTCCCAAACTCCCTTCCAGCTCTGTCATCCAGTGACCCAAACTCCCTTCCAGCTCTGTCATCCAGTGACCCAAACTCCCTTCCAGCTCTGTCATCCAGTGACCCAAACTCCCTTCCGGCTCTGACATCCTGTGTCCCAAACTCCCTTCCGGCTCTGACATCCTGTGTCCCAAACTCCCTTCTGGCTCTGTCATCCAGTGACCCAAACTCCCCTCCGGCTCTGACATCCTGTGTCCCAAACTCCCTTCTGGCTCTGTCATCCAGTGACCCAAACTCCCCTCCGGCTCTGACATCCTGTGTCCCAAACTCCCTTCCAGCTCTGTCATCCAGTGACCCAAACTCCCTTCCGGCTCTGTCATCCAGTGACCCAAACTCCCTTCCAGCTCTGTCATCCAGTGACCCAAACTCCCTTCCGGCTCTGACATCCTGTGTCCCAAACTCCCTTCCGGCTCTGACATCCTGTGTCCCAAACTCCCTTCTGGCTCTGTCATCCAGTGACCCAAACTCCCCTCCGGCTCTGACATCCTGTGTCCCAAACTCCCTTCTGGCTCTGTCATCCAGTGACCCAAACTCCCCTCCGGCTCTGACATCCTGTGTCCCAAACTCCCTTCTGGCTCTGTCATCCAGTGACCCAAACTCCCTTCCGGCTCTGACATCCTGTGACCAAACTCTATTCTGGCTCTGTCATCCAGTGACCCAAACTCCCCTCCGGCTCTGACATCCTGTGTCCCAAACTCCCCTCCGGCTCTGACATCCTGTGACCCAAACTCCCTTCCGGCTCTGTCATCCTGTGTCCCAAACTCCCCTCCGGCTCTGACATCCCAAGTCCCAAACTCCCTTCCTCTGTCCCAGGCTCTCTTTCAGCTCTGACATCCTCTGTCCTGAGCTCTTTCCAGCTTTGACATTCTGCCTCCCAAGCTCCCTTTTGGCTACGTTCTCTGTCCCAGTGTCTGAGATCTGACATTCTGATCCTGTGACTGCTATTTCCTTATGCATTGCTGTTAAGGTACATAGTTATTTTTCCATGCTGACTAGCCCAACTTGATTTAGGAGTTAGATACTTCAGGAGAGAGGGAAACTTCTTAGAAAAAACTGGAAGTTTAAAAAAAATTTATAAAAAGAAAAAATTAAAAACCACAGCTCATTGGTACACTGAATAGAGCAGCAGCACTTGAGTCAGGAGGACTAGAGTTTAAATTTAGACACTTATTAGTTGTGTGAACGCAGACCAGCCCCTTAGCCCTGATTGTCTTAAAATAAAAAAAATTTAAAAGTTGGGTTCTTGCTCTGCTGCTGTTTTGCTGATTGATACTGATACAAAATTGTAATAAAAAGTAGTTCAGGACGGGAGTCAAAAGACTTAAGTTAGATTTATATCAATGTCAGTTTCAATGTTAGATTTATATCAATGTCAGTCAGTCAATTGTGCCCCTTTTTCTGACTCCTAGACAAAGAAAGAGATGGCTAGTTAAACTACCAGCATGGGGATAGGGCTGGGACTTGCAAAATGTAAACATGACACACTTTTAAGTTTAATACGCATTATTAACATCTTGACTAAACATTCAGCAAAACAGATCAAGTCCTTATTTGCAGCCTTTGCTAATTTGAAGTATAAATGCTCACACTGAAAATTTTAACAATCAGATCTTAGAAGCAGGTACTCAACACTGGGCCTGAGTCTGGAGGCTTAGGGGAAAACTCTGAGCCCCGGAATCCAAAATGAGCAGATTAATCTGAAGGATAGAACTTGGGTCCTGGAGGGGAGGGGGGAAAACCAGCACTTTCCCCAGGAGAGGAGCTGCAGTGACTCTGCTTTCCCCTGCTCCCTAATGGCCTCAAGAATGGCATATCTGATTCCTTAGCTCCCCCTCACCCCCACGTGGCTGGGGCGTCCTGAGCTCCACCCTGACACCTGAACAGGGCTTCTCCAACACTATCAGGTGAGTGGTTCTAGGGGGAGGAAGAAGCAGAGCTTTCCCATCTCCAACAGACTCGGGGCTCTTGTTCCAGGGGCAGAAGCCCCATTTGGTTCTGCCAGAGACCGAGTAAAATTCCTTCCAAGACCTAGCCCAGTGGGCTCGGGAAGCCGGCATTACTTGCAAAGACATACAAAGAGGAGCTAAAAAACAACCCGAGCTTCTAGAAACTCCCCAGGAGCCCCACATCCTGGAGCTGGTGGGGGATGCCTAATTCATCTGACTACCCAGGAGTAGGCTGTATATCCTACACTCACTCCTCCATAGAACCTTTCCTTTCCTTTACCAGTCGAGAGGAAGGTGCTGGGAAGGGAACAGGATGGGACAGGGAGGGGAGAAGAAAAGTTAATGTAGAGAGGTGAAAGATGAATTCATATTCTTCTTCCACCCTTGACATCTCCCATCTCATTTCCTCAAGGTTGGGTCTGGGGAGAACTGGGAAAGAAGGAGCATATATGGTAGAAAACACTGGACTAGAAGATCTGATCTTGATTCTGCTACTATCTGGCTACGTGAACTTGAGTGACTGACTTCCTATTCTGGGCCAAAGTTTCCCCATCTATGAAATGAGGCATTTATTTTATAAGTTTCTTTTGATTCAGATGTTCTATGTTCTAAGGGCTACTGAAAAATCCAGAAAGTTCTAGGATTCTGATTCTGTTAAGTCATGTAAATAGAGCCCCATAGGAAGAACTAAGTCACTGCAAAGGGATTCCAATTCCCAATGTAGCAGGAACAAAAAAGGGATGAAGGTTTGGGGTATATTTTCCATCCCAATTTCCTACTTGCCCAAGTGAACTCCCTAAATTCAAAATGATCCTGGGTGCCTGGAACCTCCCTCCATGAGCATCTTCCCAGCAGTCAGTCAAGGGAAGCAATATCCCCTAAATTCCCAAGACCCTCAGGTGCCCACCCCTCTCCCTCTACGTGCCTGATGCCATGAATGTTCTTGATGGCATAGCTGATCTCCCGCCTTAGCTCCTTTTCATCAAACTCCATCTGTACAAAGGAAAGGAATAAACACTGTCAGAAGGCTTCTCAGACCCCCAAATCCCAGGTAAGAAACAGAGACCCTTTACCTGGCCATGGGACATAATCAAGGCCACCAGGATGACCAACCCATTGGCAACCTGAGTATCCCAGGACCTTAGGACTTAAATTCCATCCACAACTATTTGTCCTGGAGAGAGATCTCCCAGAGACTCCTTACTAATGAGGACCAAAGAAACTTAAGACTTAGACAATAACTTGTATAATCTACTGCTTTTAAAGATGAAAAAATTTTAAAGATAAAAAAATAAAGAATTTACTCAACATACCCAAAGAGAATAATCCCAGAAGCAGGATACTCCTAGGCCCTTTGACACCGCTATACAATCCTGCCCCTGGGTCAGGAATGCCCTTTTCTTCCTCTCCTAAATCTCCAAAATCTTATTAAGTCCCTTAAGGACATAGAGTTCCCAGGCCTGGAGTGAGGAAGACTCATCTTCCTGAATTCACACCTGACTTCAAACACTAGCAGTGTGACCCTGGGCAGTCACTTCACCCTGTTTGCCTCAGTTTCCTCATCTGTAAAATAAGCTGGAGAAGGAAATGGTAAAACACCGCAGTAACTTTGTATCAAGAAATGGGGTCATGAAGAGTCAGATGTGACTGGAAAACACCTAAAGAGCAACATTGGTCCCTTAAGATCAGGTTCAAGTCCTCTTCCTCTCATTCCTTTGGCATTTATTATGTACAGCTTTATGGGCTTAGTTGCCATTTGATATGTGTGTGAAGTTTCTCCCCCTTAACAATACCATTAAAATAACTCTTATTCCCAAGAAGAGCATCTAACCCAGTCCTTTGCAGAGTAGGGACTAGCGAGCTGGTAAAGTTTAATAAAGGAAGCACTGGATTAAAATTTAGGAGGCTTAGGTTCTGAGTTCCAGCTCTGCCCTCTGTAAGACTTTTCTCACATCCCTTTCTGCCTCCAGGCCTGAGTTTTTTTCCAGGGGGAAATCAAGAACTTTAGACTCTATGAACTCCTAAGTCTCTTCCAGTTCTAACATTTGATAGGTTTTTCCTAAGGTTTCTTCCCAGCTCTGAAATGCCAGGTGGAGCTGGGTCAAGGGCAAAGAGGGACAGCATCCTCACTAGAGATGAACTTACTTTGACCAACTCAAAGGGGAAACGCTCATGGAAGATGCGGTTGATTCGGGCCCCTCCAGACAGCTCATAGGTGTCGATCTGATCCCCCGAACCTTCGATCCGTTTCTCAAAGTCCACAGCAAACTGCTGGACCATCCTGGAAGGAGGAAATGGGGAAACCTTGAAAGGGGTAGTACATGATGCCGCAGAAAATACTGTACATGGGTGAGCATCAAACCAGATAACTACAGTGGATGATGGAAGAATGGGGACATCAGATGAAGCTAGGGAGTCTGTCAATAAGACAGAAAGGGGAAACTGAGTCTGGGATGGAAGAAAAGAAGCTAAGAATGCAAAGGAGTCACATTGGGGCTATTTACTGTAATAGAGCCTTGGTCTTGCGGGAGGGATCATCAGGACGAAAGTTCTTATATTCCTCCACCTCCTTCTCAATAGACAACAGCTGGCTCTGCAACTTGTTCCGAAGGCCAGGCAGTGTGTCCCGGATATGGTTAGTCAGTTGCTATTCAGAGAGAAAAGTGTTAAATTAAGTCAAAGTCAGCGAGTCAATAAGCATTTATTAAGCACCGGGCTATAAACTGTGGATACAAAGGGTCCTTCTGCTAAAGGAGCTCACATTTAGTGGAGGGTAAATAAATAGATACATACAAGATATAGAGGTATACCAGCAAAAGAACTCTGGGAGATGACTATGAATCACTACATAGAATTCCCAATCCCTCTAATTTTGTCCGCCTGAATTTTTTATTTCCTTCACAGGCTAATTATACACTATTTCAAAGTCTGATTCTTTTTTTTACAGCAAAATATATATTGTATTTAACTTATACTTTAACGTATTTAACATGTATTGGTCAACCTGCCATCTGGGGGAGAGGGTTGGGGGAAGGAGGGGAAAAATTAGAACAAAAGGTTTTGCAATTATCAATGCTGAAAAATTACCCATGCATATATCTTGTAAATAAAAAGCTATAATAAAAAAAAGGAAAAAGAAAAAGACAAGATATAGTGGTATAGAGATATAGATATGTAATCACACACATAGGTAAAATCTTGGGGCAATGGAGGATCATAAGAAACAGAAAAGCATCCAAATGAATCTGAGACTTGGATCTGAATGCTGAAGGAAGCCAGGGAAGCTAAGAAGAGGCAGGAAGGAGGGAGAACACTTCAGACCCTGAAGATAGTCATGCCTTTGCAAAGACAGGTAGTGCCATGGGAGATGGAGTATCATGTATGAACAACTAAGTGTAACTGGATTATAGATTTCATAGTTGGGAGAAGAAACTAGGAAACCCGGGGCAGCTAGGTGGTAGGGATGGAGTAGGTGGACAACCAGCCTCGGCTGTTTCCTTGGGATGTGGCTCTGAGCAAGTCACTAAACCCCCAATTGCCTTGGAAAAAAGCACAACAACCAAAAAAGAAAATAAGGAGGGACAGCAATGGATTGAACCTCTCTCTGGAGTCAAGATGAGGAGGAACTGAGTTCAAATCTTGCCCCCAAAACTTGCTAGGTATATAACTTTGGGTAAGTCTTTTAACCCTATAAGAAATAAAGGAGCAGGTAGATGGTATAGTGGATAGAGCTCCATATCTTGGAGTCAAGAGGTCCTAAGTTCAAATGCAGCTTCAGACACTTCCTACTTCTTAGCTGGGTGACTTTGAGCAAGTCATTTAATCCCAATTACCTTGCCCCCCCCCAAAAAAAAATGAAAGAAAGAAAAGAAAAAAATAGTAGGAAGGTGCCAACTTATGAAAAGTTTGTATACCAAACATAAACTTGGCTCCTTCTAGGGAACCACAAGAGTTTACTGAGCAAGGGGTCAGAATTGTCAAATCTGTGCTTTAAGAAAATGACTTTGGTAACTGAATGGAGGAAGGAGTGGAGTGAGAAATTTGAGGTAATGAGACTTCTCTGAAAATGATGGTAATGAGAAATGGTGAAGAAAGAACAGGGACATATTCAGGGTATGTGAAGGTAAAAATCTGACAACAGATCGGTTATGGGAGGTGAATACAAATGAGGAAGAGTTGAGGATGAAACAGAGATTTCAAGCCAAGGTATGGTGTTACCCTTGACAGTGAGGGGAATGTTGAGACTAGGTGAGGGCTGGGGAAGAAAGACGATTTCTGTTTTAGATGTGTTGAGTTTGAGATAATGTAATTCAAGATGTCCAAAAAGTAGTTGAGATGGAAGATTAGAGTTCAGCAGAAAGGCCTGGAAATATCTGCATAGAGATGATATTTGAATCCATCGAATCAGAGAACATTATCCTACAAGACAGTTTAGAAGGAAACAAGAGGAGGATTCAGGACAGAGCCTCGGGAGATACCTACAGTTAGCTAGATGAAGAGCCAGAAAAGCAGACTGAGAAATAGCAATTAGAGGAAACTTAGAAGGAAAGACAGGAGAGAACAGTGTCAAAGAAACCTAGAGGAGAGGATCATCAACAGTTTCAAGGGCTGCAGAGAGTTCAAGAAAACTGAGGATTGAGAAAAGGCAACTAGATTAGGCAGTTAATTAGAATGGACAATAGAAGTCCTTTGAGAACTGAAAGAAGCAGGTTTTGTTGAAGGATGAAATTGGAAGATAGAATGCAGAAGGTTTAGAAGAGAATTAGAGGAAGAGTTCAGTTTAACTCCTTTTTTTAAAGACATTGACCTCAAGGAATTTTTTATTCAAAAGAAAAGATAAAATATATATATTAGCAACTATAGTATCAATAATAATAGTTCATGACTATATTGTATTTTATATTTATAATGCACTTTGTCTTTGGCAATTATTTAGCATTTTTTCCTAGTAAAATTATTTTTTAATAACATTACTTTATGAATCATCTTGTGAGAGAAAAATCAGAGCAAAAGGGAAAAATCATGGAAGAGATTTAAAAAAATAGAAAAAAGAAGTGAATATAGCATGTATTGATTTATATTCAGTCTCCTTAGTTCCTTTTTTGGATGCAGATAGTATTTTCTGTCCAAGTCTACTGGGATTGCTTTGGATCATTGAACCACTGAGAAGAAACAAATCCTTCATAGTTGATTATCGCACATTCTTGCTGTTATTGTGTACAATGTATTCCTGGTTCTACTTGTTTCACTCAGCATCAGTTCATGTAAATCTTTCCAGGCCTTTCTAAAATCAGTTTGCTCATTTTTTATAGAACAATAATTCCATTATCTGAACAATCAAACTTGTTCAGCCATTCCCCACTTGATGGGCATCTACTCATTTTCCAATTCTTTGCTACCACCAAAAGGGTTGCTACAGACATTTTTGCACATGCGGGTCCTTTCCTCTTCTTTAAGATTTTCTTTGGATATAGACCCAGTAATGGTACTTCTGGGACAAAGGGTATGCATAGTTCTATAGCACTTTGGGTATAGTTCCAGATTGCTCTCCAGAATGGTTGGATAATTTCACAATTTCACTAAAAATGCATCAGTGTCCCAGTTTTCTCACATCCCCTCCAACATTTATCATTATCTTTTCCTGTTATCTTAGCCAATCTGAGAGGTGTGAGGTGGTACCTCAGAGTTGTTTTAATTTGCATTTCTCTGATCAATAATGACTTAGAACATTTTTTCATATAGCTATAGATAGTTTTAATTTCATCATCTGAAAGTTGTCTGTTTTTATCCTTTGGCTATTGACCAATTGGGAAATGACTTGTATTCTTATTAATTTGACACAGTTCTTTATATATTTTAGAAATGAGACCTTTATCAGAAACGCTAGTTGTAAAGATTTTTTCCCCAGCTTTGTACTTCCCTTTTAACCTTGTTTCTGTTGGTTTTGTTGATGCAAAACTTTTTAAATTTAATGTAATCAATTATCCATTTTGCCTTTCGTAATGTTTTCTAATTCTTCTTTGGTCATAAATTCTTTCCTTCTCCAAAGACCTGATAGGCAAATTATTCCTTGCTCTCCTAATTTGTTTATAGTGTCATCCTTTATGCCCAAATTGTGTACCCATTTTAACCTTATTTTAACCCTTATTAATATGGGGTGTGAAATGTAAGTCTATGCCAAGTTTCTGGAATATCATTTTCCAGTTTTCCCAGAAATTTTTGTCAAATAGTGGGTTCTTATTCCAGAATCTGGAGTTTAGGGGGTTTATCTAGATTACTATAGGTCTTGATTATTGAGTCATGTGTATCTATTCCATCACTCAATTTCTTAGCCAGGACCAAATGGTTTTGATGACTGCTACTTTATAATATAGTTTTAGGTTTGGTATTGCTAAGCCACCATACTTTTTTTTTTTCACTAATTCCCTTGATACTCTTGACCTTTTATAATCCCAAATGAATTTTGTTAGTATTTTTTCTTAAACTAAAAAAAATTAATTGCTTATAAGTAAATTGAGCTAACATAAGAAAAAATCAATTCTTATTCAGTGCTATATTAATCAAACTGTCAAAGGATTATTGTATAAAAATAAAAATAAAATAAAAAAATTCATCTAGAGTTACAAAAGTTCAAGAATCTCAAAAGAAACAATGAGAAATGGTGGGAAAGCATCAGATCTTAAATCATATGTCAAAGTAGCAATCATTAAAATTATTTAGTTCTGGTTAAAAAATAGAGAAGTCATTCAGTGGAATACATTAAGTTCACCACAGAAGTAAAAGAATTCAGTGGCCTACTGCTTGATAATCCCAGAGACCCCAGTGATAGAGGTAAGGACTTACTATTTAATAAAAATAAAAAATAAAAACTGGAGAAACCTGGAAAGTAGTTTGGCAAAAATTAAATTTAAACTAATACTTCACACCACATACCATGATAAACTACATATGACTATATGACCTAGAAAAAGTGTTCCTAACCAAATAAGGGATAAAGAATTTAAAAAATGGATAATTTTAGTGATATAAAATTTAAAAGTTCACAAAAAAGCAGATGCTACTAAGCTACAAAGGAAAATAGTTAACCAGGAACAGGGGTGGGGGGGTGAGGGTGGAATCTCTATCCAGAGTTTCTCTGATAAAATGTCTCTTTCTAAGATATATAAGGAACTGATTCAAATTTATATATTTATATCATTAAGAGCAGCTAGATGGCGAAGTAGATAGAGCAGTAGCCCTAGAATCAGGAGGACTTGAGTTCAAATCTGACTTCAGTCACTTACCAGTTACTAGTTGTATGACCCTGGGCAAGTCACTTAACCCCAATTGTCTCTCAAAAAAAAAAAAAAAAAAAAAAAAAAGAAGAAGAAGAAGCAAATTTCTCTGAATAAGAACCTTCCCCAACTGATAGTCAATGGATATGGACAGGTAGTTGTCAAAGGAATATGTCCAAGATATCTATAATCATATTTTTAAAAACACTCCAAATGGCTAATAATTAATGAAATGCTAATTAAAGCAACATTGAGGTTCTATCTTATACTCATCAGATTCATCAAAGTCAAAAGTTGAAAAACTGGAAATGGCAAATGTAGAAGACAAAAGACAAATCCATGTAAGTACTATTGTAGGCGCCTGTGAATTGGTCCCCCTTTCTGGAGAACAATTTGGAAGTATACCTCAAAAGTTACTAAATTGTGCAAAATTTTTTGACCTGGCAATACTCAGCCTATATCCCAAAGAAAACAAGAAAAGACGAAAAAGACCTATATGTATAAAAGTATTTATAATAGTTCTTTTTTTTGTGGTGGCAAAGAATTGGAAACTAAGGGAATACCCATCAATTTGGGAATGGCTAAGCAAATTATAGCATCTGCAATGAAATACTATTGTGCTGAAAAAAATTAAAGGGACAATTTCAGAGAAACCTGGAAGAACTCGTATAAATTTATGCAGAATGAAATGAACATTTCATTTATATATAACTACAATATTATAAAAATATTATAAAAAGACTTAAAAAAATCTCAACAATATAATAATCCATCCTGATCCAAAGGACTTATAGCAAAGAATGCTATACCTTCTGACAGAGAAATGATAGACTAAATATGCAAAGTAAGCTTTACCTAAAGACTACTTGATATAGTCCAAATAGAAATTTATGTCTTCATAAAACATATTTATAGAAACATATTTTTGGATATAACCAATATGGGAACTTGTTCTGTTTGATTTTATATATATATAAATATATATATGTATATATATATAAATATATATACATATATTTGTCAAATAATAATAAGAGCTAACACTTATATACCACCTTTCCCAGGATCCTTGCTCTTAGGCTCCCCAACATAACTATGTTGCAGACTACCTCCATGAAATCTATAGAAAAAGAATCCTTTGTTGGTCTTAAGAAATTAGGAAACCCTGGAAAGTCATCCTGTAGATCCTCAACTACAAAATTATCCCAGCTCTACTCAAGACAGAAGATGGGCTTTAGGGAAATCAGTGTTCTTAATTTGACTCCATAATGCACTTCCAGTACCTGTTCTTACTACTTGACAGGGAACATTCTATGATAATTTTTTATGTGAAAAAATATTGAAATGGACAAGACTATTTATAATTTTCTTTGACATAATAAATCTCACTTCATTCTTTTGTAGAACCAGGGACCTATCATTAGTATCTGCATACACCTTGGTCTCATGTTCCTCAGTGGAATTAAAGGGCAGGTAGGAGAAAGAATGAAACAGAGAAACTTTATAATTAGAAAGAAAAGACTGATAGGGACTCAGGAGCACTAACTCCAAAGAAAAAGGCAAGAAATCTGACTTCTATATAAGATGGCTTCCACACACCCAATCCACCAGAGACATAAAAAACAGCATCAGGCTGAATAATGTTCAAGAAATTCTCCAATAAATTATATTTAGTATGTAATTGCTAGATTTAGGATGTAGATGTAATTCTAAAGAACTGCGCAAAAGGTCAGCCAGAAGCCCAATGGCAATAGGATATATAGGCTTACCAGCAAAACCAAAGTTGGTACAGACAAGTAGAAGCCTCCCTTCTTTAAAGGTGGAAGCCTCTCAGCCTTACCAAATAGAATGCTAAACTAAAGATACTGATAACCTGAAAGGCATCGTGATCAATGCAGTAAGAGCCAGAGGCATCCTACAAGAAAGCCTCAGTGTGATCCAAAAACAAGTTTGAATCATGGAAATAACTGGAAGTAGCATCAACTAGTCAGGTGCAGCAGGGCTCAAACCTAGGCCCAGGGTTCTGTCCTGAGATGTTATACAATAGGAATTCTTAGCTTGGGGTCTATAGACTTAAAATCATATTTTGACACATGTATTCTGGTATAATTGGTTTCTTTATAATTCTATGCATTTTATTTTATGGATTTA
Source organism: Sminthopsis crassicaudata (assembly GCF_048593235.1). NCBI lineage: Eukaryota > Metazoa > Chordata > Mammalia > Dasyuromorphia > Dasyuridae > Sminthopsis > Sminthopsis crassicaudata. The sequence continues at coordinate 498,583,109 of NC_133618.1, read as the reverse complement.
AGACCATTATTCATACATAAGTTTTCATTACAGTGCCAAGGAGGATGTGAAGCAAAAAAAACTAAAAATCTCTACCACAAAGGGTTCTGTGATCCAGTGCTTTCAACCTCAATAACACAGGGAAAGCTAAAACCCATCCTGGGAGATACTCTGAGTGACATATTAGTCAGGACCAGAACCCAGAGGACTCAGATACAACTGTCCCATCTAAAAGACAAGCAGAAGGGGTAGTGGTGCAGTGGATAGAACATCAGCCCTGGATTCAAGAGGACCTGAACTCAAAACTAGCCTCAGACACTTAATACTTACTATTTGTATGACCTTGGGCAAGTCACTTAACCCCAACTGCCTTGGCAATCCCCCCCTCAAAAAGCAGAGTACAAAGCAGAGGCTGGTACTAACACAAAGTTACTTCAGGAACCAAATCAGGAGAGATAAGTAAGCTAAAGAAGACAGAAAACACCACCAGTAAGTATTATTGAGCTAGAGATAATTAAAGATCCAAACTAGAAGAGAATAATTTCATAACAACTGAAATGGAGACTTAAAAGAGAAAAAAAAAGGATTTTCTACAAGGACTACATAAATATCTAGAAGAAATTTAGGAAGAGATTTTTTTTAAAGCAATTGGGTTAAGTGACTTGCCCAGGGTTCCACAGCTAAGAAGTGTTAAGTGTCTGAGGTCACATTTGAACTCAGGTCCTCTTGACTTCAGGGCTAGGGCTCTATCCATTGAGCCACCTTGATGCCCTGAAAGACTTTTTTTAAATGAAATTAAATCATTGGAAGAAGTGGAAAGAAGAATAAAAATCTTAGAAAACAAAGTAGCAAGCTTTACCTAAATAAGAGACTCCCTGAGACCCACATGTGCAGAAATGTTTGTGGCAGCCCTCTTTGTAGTGGCTAGAAACTGGAAATTGAGTGGGTGACCATCAATTGGAGAAAGGCTAAATAAGATATAGTATATGAATGTTATGGAATATTATTGTTCTATAAGAAATGACCAGCAGGAAGATTTCAGAGAGGCCTGGAGAGACTTACATGAGCTGATGCTGAGTGAAATGAGCAGAACCAGGAGATCATTATATACTTCAATAACAATACTATATGAGGATCAGTTCTGATGTACATGGCTCTCTTCAACAATGAGATGATTCAAACCAGTTCCATTTGTTCAATGATGAAGAGAGCCATCTACACCCAGAGAGAGGACTGTGGGAACAAAGTGTGGACCACAACATAGCATTCTCACTCTCTCTGTTGTTTGCTTGCATTTTATTTTGCTTCTCATTTTTTTTCTGGTTTGATTTGATTTTTCTTGTGAAACAAGATAATTGTAGAAATATGTATACATATATTAGATTTAACATGTTTCTACCATGTTTAATATATATATATATTGGGACTACTTGCCATCTAGAAGAGAGGGTAGGGAAGGGGGGAGGGAATTAGACACAAGGTTTAGCAAGAGCTGATGTTAAAGAATTGTCCATGCATATGTTTTGAAAAATAAAAAGCTTTAATAAAGGAAAAAAAGAGAGACTACCTGATTAATCCAAATATAAATTAAAGTCTCTGTAGACCACAAAAATAATAGAACAAAATAAAAAATTTAAAAATTATAAGAAAATGTAAAAGATCTTCTGTATCATATATATATACACAAATACATGCACACATACATAAGCACACCTATATACCCATACACATGTGCCCAGATCTATTAGAACCAGAAGGTAAAATGAAAATAGAAAGAATGTATCGATCACCTTGTAAAAGAAATCCTAAAAGGAAAAGTGCCAGGAATGTCATGACTAAAATCCGAAGCTCACAACATGAAAGAAAAAATACTGCAAGTAGTTGGAAACAAAGAATTCAAATTCAAATACCAGGGAACCACAATCAAGATCACATAAGACTTAGCTTCTACTTTTACGAGAGATTTCAAAGTAAAATATTTCAAAAAACAAAAGCTAGAGACTTACAATCAAAACAAATTTACTTAGAAAAAGAGTATAATCCTATAGAAAATTGATGTTAATAGAATAAAGATCAGAGCTAAATATAAATATTGAAGCAAACAAGAGTTAAGAGAACCCCAGAAAGATAAATTTATGTAAGCAATAGGAAGGCATTTTATGCTGATGAGAAGCTAATATTTAGGAGAAGAAACATGTTTTTTTCAGAAATATGAAGAAAGTTAAATAAGACAGAGGTGTCTATTGTCTCGCTTTTCAAAGTTTTAGGAAGAAAAACAAAGGTAAAAAGAACACACTGGGATAGAAAGAGGAAAGGCATACAATTCCAATGATCTTGTAATGAAGAGAGCCATTTACATCCAGAGAGAAGATTGTGGGAACTGAGTGTGGATCACAACTTTGCATTCTCATTCTTTTTGTTATTGTTTGCTTGCATTTGTTTTCTTTCTCATTTTTTTCCTTTTTGATCTGATTTTTCTTGTGCAGCAAGATAATTATATAAATATGTTTATATATATTGGATTTAACATATATTTTTAATATGTTTAACATATATTGGATTACTTGCCATCTAGGGGAGGGGTTTTGCAAGGGTTAATGTTGAAAAATTATCCATGCATATGTTTTGAAAATAAAAAACTTTAATTAAAAAAAAAAGAAAGCCATTAATAAAACTTAACTATTTATCATAATTGAGAGATTTTAGAAGAGGACATAAAAACTGATGCAAAATGAAGTGGGCAGAAACATGAGCAGTGTCTATAATAAGGTTGTAAAGACAAACAATTTTGAAAGACTTGGGAATATTAATCAACGCAATGATCAACCACAATTCTACGGAAGTCATGATGAAGCAGGCTACCCACCTCTAGCTAGCGGTGATAGGCTCAAAGCACAGACTGAGATATAAAATTTTTTTGGACATGGCTAATAATGAGAATTTGACTTGCTTGACTATTGTTGTTGTTCAGTCGTGTGACTCATGTCTGACTCTCAATGAGTCCATTTGTGGCAAAGATACTGGAGTGGTTTGCTACTTCTTTCCCCAGTTCATTTTACAGATGAGGAAACTAAAACAAAAAGGGTTAAGTGACTGACCCGGGATTTTACAGCTAGTGTCTCAGGACAAATTTGAACTTAGGAAGATGAATCTTCTTGACTTCAGGTCCAATACTCTATAAACACTGTGCTAATTAGCTGCTTAATTATACTTATTCGTAATGGCTTTTGTTTTTCCTGCTTTCTTATAGGAACCAAAGGGGAAAGAAGGAGATGGGAAGGAAAAAGTATAAATCTATGAAGAGAATCTGGAATTATACCTAAGGATTTATAATACTGTATAAATACCCTTTACCTAGCAATACCACTAATATGTCTATTTCCCAAGGTTATTGGGGGAAAAGGAGAAGAATCTATATGTTCTAAAATATTTATAGCAGCTCTCTTTTGGTGGCAAAAAAAACCCTGGAAGTTAAGGGGATGCCCATCTGGGGAATGACTAAAAAAAGTTGTGGTATGTGACTGTGATGAAATGTTACTGTACTGTAATATATGATGAGCAGTTGGTTTTAGAAAAAACATGGTAAGACTTGCATGAAATAATGAAAAGTGAGTAAGCAGAACCAAGAGAATGCTTTATATAATAACAGCAATAGTTTTCAAAGAATAATTATGAATAACCAAATTATTCTGAGTACTATAAATACTCAAATCAACTATGTGGGACCTATGCTATAAAACAAAGAACTAATAAAAAGAAGTATGCATAGAATGGTTTTATATATATTATTTATAAATCTGCGTCAAATTGTGGCCTTCTTTAGCACAGGAGAGAGAAAGACAATATGAAATTTAAAGTGTAACCAAAAAGAGAAAGAAAGAATATAAATCTAAAAAATAAAATACAAATTAATTTTATAAAAAGAATGTACAAACATGGATGAAGGGACAGGGGGAACAAGCAGGCATCAGATGAATTTTACCCTTATCTGTCCTGGAAAAAGGAAGATTGAATACACACACACACACACACACACACACACATATATACACACAAAGTTAGATATAGAAATACATCATATTCAACAGAAAATTATGTTAGAATAAAGAGGAAGTGTTAAGAAGACAGAAAATACTGGGGAAATGTCAGAAGGGCTGATAATATTTAGGAGAAAATAATCAAAAGCAAAACAAACTTCAAATTTAGAAGCTTGTGAAGGAAAGGGCTAAAAGAAAAAGACTGGAATCTAAAGAGATATCCATCAATAAAGGAATGGCTAAACAAATTGACATATGAATGTAAAAAAGAATATTATTGCATCATAAGAAATAATGAAAGACGTTTTTAGAGATTTCAGAAAACTGATTCAAATATGTGTATATCCATAAAAACAAATACACACACATATATATACACATACACACATTTAAGCATAGATGTGTGTGTGTATGTGTGTGTGTGTGTGTGTGTGTGTGTGTGTGTGTACTGTATAAAGTGAGGCAGAGTGAAGTAAGCAGAAGAAGAAAAAAATGTAAAGATGGTAACCATCTTGAAAAGTAAAAAAATGATAAAAATCTTAAGAACTCTTATAATGATCATTCAGAAGATGTTTTATGGAAGCAAAGAAAGACGGAAATAAGCATTTGTTCAGGTGGCAGATGCTATGCAAAGTATTTTAGACATATTATTTTATTTGATTTGATCCCTACAATTTTAGGAGGTAGATGCTTTTACTATCACCATTTTATAGTTGAGGAAACTGAGTTGTCACTTGCATAGGGGTGTCTGAGGGTCTGAGGCTGGAGCTGAACTCAGATCTTCCTGAATGCAGTCCTGACTTCCAATACTCTATCCATTGAGCAACCTAGCTCTTATTGAAATATATTATGAACCTCCTGACAGAGAGGTGATAAACACAAGGTGAAAAAAGAGCCAGAGTGAAGATTTGTTTTTTTTCTTCTTCTTCTTTTTTAATTGAGGGGAAATTAGAAGGGAAGAAGGTAGTGACATAAAAATAAAGAAGAAAAAGAAAAAAAAATAGACAAGTGGAAACATTTTCTTAAAAATACATAAGTAAGAATAGAAGTTCAGAAGAAAGAAATGATAAGCAGGACAGGTTTTAAAAATGTTTAATTTAATCCAAACTTTAAAATTTTTTTCTTAAATGAAATAGAAATTCATGATTTCATAGACACTTCTATTTTTATGTTCTTTGTATATGGAAAAGCTCATGGGATTTTGGTATTAAGTTCAGAATTTTTAAAAATACATTTAAATAAAAAATAAATTGTTTTAAAAGAGAAAAAAATAAAAAATCTGGGAAAGTGAGAGAGAAAATAAGATTCAAGAAAGTTTGTGTCAAAGACCTAGTTGTATTTGATTTTTCAGTGAGAATAATGTAGAATTTTTAAGAGATTATTTTCTAATTTTTAGTTGCTTTGAATCTTTCTCCCTATTATGTTCATATTCTGTTTTCCTATAGTCACTAACAGTAAAAAACAAAACAAAACAAAACCAAAAAAACACTTTTTTAGACCTCAGTGTAATTGTCTGTTGCCTGTAGGGAAAGGATAAGTTTACAGGCCTACATGCTATTCTGGAGTGACTGAAACAGAAAGTGGAGAACCTTGGATAGAAGAATGGCAGATGGTAGCTGGGAAGGGAAATAGGCGGGCCAAGCCCCAACGTTTCTAGCAGAAAAAAGAAGAAAAGTGACTTGGGAAATGCTACAGCATCTACAGGAGTCCCAGAGTCCCAAAATGTTAGTGCTGGAAGAGATTTCCAAAGGCCAACCAATCCAGTTCTTCATTTGATAAATAAGAAAACAGGGCCTCAGAGAAAGGGAAAAGCCTTAATTAATGAAGATCACTCAGCTAGCTAGTTCAAAGACAGTCCATCTTTCCACATAAATAAACCATGCTGCCCTTAGAGCCCTGGCAACGCCCTGGGTCATTCTCTGGTACCCGAAGACTCCTCCGGCTACCCCACCCACCCAGTGCCCCTAGGAATCTGCCTAAATACCTGGTTCAGGACTTTCTGCAGGTACGGTGTGCCCATGCGTTCAGCCAGATGGCGGTAAGATGGATGGGACAGGAAAAACTTTCGTTCAGCTGCCAAGGCCGCTGTGATATCCTTTTTGCCATCAATATCTTTCTGGCTCCGATTCACCACTCCAATATAGCCTATGGGACCAGATCAGAGGTCATGTGGTTTCCTCTGAGTTAGGAATCATTCCACAGAGCACAAAAGGAATTCCCCTACCTCTCCGCAGGGGCAGCAGCTTGTTCTCCAGAACATCTCGGGCATCAGTTCCTTCATCCATCAAATCTAACTTAGTGATGACCCCTATAGTACGTTGTCCTAAAGAAAGAGGAAGACAACAATAATTTCCCTCAGCTCCTACTCTCATACCACCAGGATGGGAAATACCCCTTCCCCTCTAGGCCAGGTCTTACCTTGGGGATCAACCTCCTTGGCAATCTTGAGGGCATCAGAGTTGGCAAGGTCAGAGTTGGCAGGGGATACAGCCAGGATGAGACAGTTTTCCTTGGTAACAAACTGCATAAGCATGTCACGGATCTGGAACTCAATATCTGGAGGCTGGTCTCCCACTGGAACCTTGGTCATTCCTGGCAGGTCTACCAGGGTCAAGTTCAGCACTGAACAGGGGCAGGAAAGAGTAAGGAATCAGTGGGGAACAGGAAAGGGGGTAGTAGCTAAGGGAAGAAGGAGTCATTAGAAGGGCAGAGCCCAGGGGAAGGTCAAAAGAGAGACTGAACAAATGTGGTAAGAGTGAGAAAAGATATACAGTTCATGGAAAATTCTGAAGCAAGGGTGGCCAAAGGTAAAAGTCAGAAAATGGACAGAGTCCGGGAAGATTCCTAAGGGGGTGGGTGCAGGGCCCAAAGAAGCCCTTTCTCACCATGTGGAGAATAGACCCGCAAGTTGATGGGCACCGCGGAAATGCCCTTGTTGGAGCCAGTGACACGGTCAGTCTCTGCCTCAATCTCCAGCCGAACCTCCTCAAAATCTGTAAACTTCTTTCCTTTGCAATGGAGAAACTCAGCATATTCTGTCCCAGGGCACAAAGTGGATTAGGATTTTACATTTGGCTCCTAGAATTGCCCCTCCATTCCTATCTTCAGTCCCCCCCCCAAAAATGCATTTTTGTCCTCTTCTGCCATCCTTAGCCTCCTTCAGAAGGGTCCCACTACTTTCCCAGCTTCTCATCCTATGGTATGCTTTCTTCCATTTCCACCTCAAATCTTGCAAGGGATACCCAGGCATTTGAGTTTCAAGAGGAGCCCAATCTGAACTGTTACAGTGTGTGGACTAGGAGATTGCTAAGGCACTAAGTCTATAAAAGGGTAGCCCTTATAACCTATACCTGTGGTGGCATTCACCAGCTGCAAGACCAGTGGCCGGCGGGTCACAATTCCAGATCCACGGGGCAGGAAGTCCCTACAACAGAAAAGAGCGTCTGAGAAGGGTAAAGATATCCCCTCATCTGTTCCAAGGGGTATCCTCCATCAGGGATCACTTCTCCAAACACATCAGTATCCAACCAGCTTCCAGAAATGACCCTTCCCTTCTCCACCCTGGCACAGAGTATATAATCTGCTGTATATGGCAGCAGAAGGAGTAAGAAAAAAGGGAATAATGGGGAAATGCCAACCTTAAAAAAGTAGAGATGGGTACAAATCCCTCTCACACACATCTCTCTCACCAGTTCAATGGTCCAGACAGACAGACTTGCTTGCTTCTCCCCAAACCCGATATTCCATCTCTAGTCTTCATCCCTTGACACAGGCGCCCCCATCTTTTTTTCATATCCATCTCTTAGAATCCTTAGCTTCCTTCATGGATTTTCTCAAGTGCTACTAGTGAAGAAAAACTATTCCCCATTTACCAGCTAAATTATTTAAAATTTTCCTCATATGCTTTTAATTTCTTTGACATATATATGTTGTTTCTCTTATAGAAAGGATGCTCTGTAAGAGCAAGAAACATTTCATGTCATGTCTTTGTATATCTCCAGTGAATAGAATAGTGCCTGGCACATAGCAGGTGCTTACAATTTTAATGATATTGATCCTTCAAAAAGATATGGGTTACGGTCACTGACATTGCTTTTCAGGCATCTCTTATATCTTATCTGAGCTTTTCACAAGACTCACAGAATCCTGACCTGAACCTTGACATTTTCCAGTCAATAAGAAGAAACTGAGTCCGAGATGGTTCTCAAGGAGAAGGGAAATTTATATATGGGATAATTATGGTGATGGAAGAAATAGAACATATCAACAAAATATCATACTAAAATATGAAAAGAGGGGAAACTGAGTCACAGATCATATACAGGAAGCAGTCTACTCTCTATTAGTCACAGTTTGTAACTCCACCAAGCACAAACCACCCTGGGCAAAGGGAAAGGGTCTCACTTTCTCTCCCCTGCCAAGTTTCAGTTCTGGATATGGCAGGGAATGAAGTGGGCTGTATTTTCTGTAGCTCCAGTGTAACAATCCAGAAGGCCCTGGCCAAGAAAAAGGTGCCTCAGACTTATACCGCTTCCTCTTTCTCGCATTTTCCTTTGGTCTTTCCTGTCTTTTTTGCTGACTTTCAATCCCTCATCATTCCCTGTCTTTTCTGCTGAATTTCAATCCTTCACCACACCCCTCTGACTTGGGCTTCCTGCCTTCTGCCCTCCCTTCCTTTTGCCCATGAGTCTGGCCCATCATCAATGCAGCTGAGTTTGGGTAGGAATAGTGCAGCTCTCAAGGCTCATGAGACAAAGAACCACAACATGACAGAAACATGGAATTTTAGATCCAAATGTGACCTTACAGATCACCTATTTCTAAGCCCCACATGTCACAGATAGAACAAAAGATGGAGGTGAAGAAAAGAATCTGGATCATAGAGACATAAGTGGCAGAAGGGGAATAGAATCCAGGCCTCCCAAGTGTCTTGACTCTCTCCTATAGAGCACAATGTATAGGCCACAGGCCTGTTTTTCTCTCTGCCTCAGTAATGTGGCCTCTTCTCCACTTCCACTCCCCCTCCCCAGCTTGTGTATGTATATCAAAGCTCAGAGAAGGCACTATGATTTCTCTAGATGAATCAGCAAGGGCTGGAAGGGAGAATTGTCTCAGGGGAAGCTGATGGACAGGAACTGTGTCCTAAAAAGCAGGCACTGCTCTATTCAAAGTATAGAGGGTGGAACCTTGAGTTCCTCAGCTGGTACACAACACCAGCTGTGCATAAGGGATGTGGAGATGGGGTGGGAAGTGGTAAGGATAGGAGAAAGTCCATTGTCAGGTCACAAAATGACAAATTTCATGTGAAGTTCCACTTCCAAGTGTCCCAAAGAGGGCCAGAAGGGGCTGGGAACATTCCAGAGTAGTTGTGAAGAAAACATTTTTGTAAACTTCAAAGTATTGGAGAAATGTGAGTTATCCTGGATCCTGGACTTCTAACTCCTTAGAATGTAGGTTTCTTAAGGGCTTCTGTTTAATTTGTCTTTTTATCCTCAGCACTTAGCACAGCATCTGGCACATAACTGGTGATTAATAAATCCTCGTTGATTGATAGGTTGCCCCTTACACTATGCACACAGCCTGCTTCATAAATCTAACCAGAAATGTTCTTTCTACCTTAAGGACTAGGATGAGAAGCTAGGAAGGATTCCTCCTCAGCTCCATCTAAGCCTTGTTCTGGACAGTTTCCTTACCTATAAAAGGTGAGGAAGGAGAAGGGAAATTCAAAACATTATCAAGCCTGGGAAGAAAGATCAGGAGAAAACTGAGGCAGACGAGCTTGTCTACCCAGAGGACCAGGGCAAAACAAAGAACAAAAGGTGTCCTGCCTCAGAATATCTAAATAGTCTTGGTAAGGTAGAGTCATACATATGAAAGCTGCAGGGGACCGTAAAAAATAGTAATTCTTCCTAGCAGGCAGGGGATGGAGAATGAAGATAAGAGGATCCAGTCCAGTAAAGTCAGAGGGACCAAATGTCATGGCCCAAGCAGGAACAGGAACATGAGGTGAAAAAGAAATGGAGTCCCCAGACAGAGATGCTCTCATCAGTCCCCTCCTCCACACCCTCCACTAACATAGAGGTGGAACCCCCACCTGGCCAGCTCCTCGCCCAGCAACACCATGGCAACTGCCAGTTCCCATGGAAACAAGCCCAGAGAGAAAGAAAACCACAAAGCACTCCCCACCCCCCCTCACAGAAATGGAACCAATATCCACCACCTCCCCCATTCACTCAACCAATACATCAGCCTGATGTCAGCAGACTTCCCTGGTTGTAAGTGCTAGGGGAGGAAAAGCCTAGATTGGAACCTCCATGGTTCAGCAAGGATGGATGGAAAAGTAGATTTTTTTCTGGGGGGATTCTATTTTCTATCCCAAGATCTCAGTTCTACTATTTTTTAATATCTCAGTCCCAACACTCAGACATCTAGCTCCTCACTTTGACAACGGGGCTTTGAGATGCTCTGAACCTGACTGTCTCTGCAAACCTACCCAAAAAAGGAAGAGGGTTTAAATAGGGGGTTCAAAGAGAAGGTGCTCAGTACAGTTGGACATTCAGAACCTCTGACCCCAGGAAGCTGAGGCTTCCCCAGCCCCAGTTCTCTTGGGTAATGCTTACCACCTGAGCTATTAAAAGGACAATCAGCTTACAGGGAAGCAGAGATTATAGGCAGCGAGACAGCCTGGGCTGGGAATTCCCAGGGAGGATCACTGCTCTCTATAAAAGAGCAGAGAAGGTGATAATGCATATTCAATAATGTCTGGGTTTCTCCATTCTTTTGGGTAACATCCAAAAAAGCCTTCAAAGGATTGGTCCAAACAGAGTTCTCTATCTTTCCTCCAATTCTTGGGGAAAGTCACGGAATCATGGAATTTAAAAATGTGAGTCAAAGACACTTAACTTTAGAATGATAATCATAGAATGAGTCTCACAGTTGAGGAAATGAACCTCATTGGAGAGGAGGGGGACTATGGGTATACAATACTGCATATAGTGTTTTAACCAGTCATGTATTAGTTGGTTTTGTTGAATTGTTTGTTTGTTTTTTTCCTCTTTTAATCTTTGTTACAAGAGAAAACACTCTGGGCAGCTGAAGGGGAGATATAAGTGTGATATAAAAATAAAAAATATCAGGAGAGAGAAAGAGACAGATAAATAGGCAGACAGACATACAGACAGAAGACTATGAGAGCTAAAAGAAGTTCCTGTATGAATTATGTGACTTTGATCAAGTCATTTCACCTGTCTGGGAATGAAGCTTCTTATCTGTGAACTAAAAGGGAAGAATGAAATCATTTCCAAAGCCCTTTCTGGCTCTAATATTCTATAGTTCTAACATTTTGGGATTCTAGTTAAAAGTCCCCATTTTACAGATAGAAAATCTGATGCCCAGAGAAAGGAAACACTTCAGAGAAAGAATACAGAGCTTCTCTGAATCACGGTCCTAAATGCTGTTGGGCCTGTTGTACTATATCTCAGAGTAACTCTTTTTCAGAAATATGCAAAACTAATAGATAATTCCTAGATTTCTTTGTACCCCTCTAAGAACCAGTTCTTCCTAGAGACAATTAGGGAAGAGAGTCACCAAATCCCACACGGCATCCCAGAACGCAGGGGTCTTGTTTCTTAGCCCCATTCCTTCAACCTCAGCTCTGGATGGTGAGGGAAGGGAAACTACTGTCCTGTTTCCTAATTCCATTCCATCTCTGTGGTTCCTTCCCTTTCCCGGAGATACAATCTGACCCCACTCTTCAATAAAGTTCCCTTCTCCTTTTCTTGACTCCTCCCAGCAAGCTTCCCATCATGCATCCAGGGAGCTTGCCAAGCTTACCGACCAGAGGGGTGCCATCCCCTCCTTGATACCATGAAAGGCCAGTTGGGGGGATCGCCGATAACAGGGCCCCCAGAGAGAGTGATGGCCAAGCCCACCAGACACCTCCTCACTGCCCCTGGGAGATGGGTTTGGGGCAATGCTAGCTGTCACTATTAAGTCCTGGGGAGAGTGGGAGATGGTAAAAAGTGAAGCTAGGAAATTGAGAAAGTGATTTCCTTGTCTTCTGCTGAGTCATCCTCAAACACACAATAGGCATAAAGAGAGAAAAATGATACCTCGGAGGAGCTCAAAGCACTTTATAAGGAACATCTCCATCATCCCCAAACTATCCAGGAAAAAAGTGGTAATAGAAAACAACCCTAGAAGGAATGGCTCAGATGATCCAAAGCCCAGTGATCCCAATCGCTGGGATTCTGTTCTCTCCTGTAGCCTCTGCTCCAAATGGACAGGTCACTGAAAGGTGAACTGCCACATGGACAGCTGTCATCTAAGAACTCACTCCAGGGTCTCCAGGGCTCATGGAGCAATGTCCATCATGGCTGAGGGCTTGGGATTAAGAGAAAGAGAGGAAGAGATTGATTGGCTCCCTTGGCATCCCTAAATGTGGGCTGGTCACTACCCCATTGCACTGAGGTTGGGTGCACTGGGAAGGCCAGGTGGATCTCTGGGAAGGAGAAGCAGTCTTGGTTGCGGAGGGCAGGCCAGCCTTATGGAAAGAAAGGAAACTAGTGCCTGGAAGTTAAGAGGCCCAGGTCCTGGTCTTGGCTTTTCCATAACCTTTCTGGAAGACTAGTAAAATCACTTTCCCCCTCTGGGCCTTGGTTTTCACAACTGGAAAAGAAACAAGCTATATGAGATGATCACAGAAGGAATAAGGTGAGGTATCCCTCCCCAGAAGTAAGACAGAATGAGAGGAGGAGGAGGCTGGCCTGGCTAAACAAATCCCCCCACCGCCCTGAGAGCGATGCCTATGGATATGTCTGACTCCCTGGTCTCAAGGGTTTCAAGAACCATTTCTAACCTGAGACTCAAGCTGCCTCACTTTGGCAGCCATCCCTAACACAGGAGCAGGAAACCCAGTCAATGATGGTAATGGCTGAGTATCTTCTCTCCCAGGTAGGGCTGTTTGGTTGGAAATCCACCTCCCTTAGGGGAGTGAGAAAAAGGAAGGAATAATTTTAGAACGCCAGGCAGAAGAACCTGGCTGAGAAGGCCTGTTTCCCATTTCTCTTCTAAGTCTCACTTGCCTGATAGCTGATTTCTGCCCAAGCTCAAGCTTGCGCTCATAGAAGCCTGGTAGAAATGGCATAGCTCCTATGCCAACTTGGGCACTAACATATTGGTATTTAACTTCCTTCTTAGAATCACTGCCTGACTTTTTCTTGGCCTGGAATTCAAGGAAAACAAAGCAGCAGGCTCAGAGGAAAGCTGCCTCTCCATTTGACTCCTCTGGTGTTGGATCTGAATAGAGGGATGAGCTATGGGGGCAGCTCGATGGCACAGTGGATGGAGCCTGGAGATAGGAGGACCCGAGTTCAGATTCAGCCTCAGACACTTCACACTTCCCAGCTGGATGTGACCCTGGGCGAGTCATTTAACCCCAACTGGCTCACAAAAACAAAACAAAAGAGAGAGAGATGGACTTGGTTGTGGTAAAGGATTTTTGGGGGGTTGAGGGAAATCTGATGGCAGTCCTGAGTTGGGGAGAGTGAGGGAGAGGAACACAATGGATGATGCTATATAGACAAGTCAAAGGGTTACTGAACTTAGAGATGGAAGAGATTCTGGAGATCTGGCCTGACAACTAGTCACCCAACTTTGCCTTAAGACCTCCAAGGATGGGAAGTTCACTCCTTTTTGAGGAAGCCCATTCCATTTTGGGGGACCATTGATGGAAATAGTTCTTCATCTGCTGAAATTTTTATCCGGTGCTTCTCATTCTGCTGACTGAGCAGAACAAGGCTAGTGTCTGTCTAACAGCTCCCCAAGTACTGAGGACAAGTGTCATGTCTCCCCTTCTCCAGGCCCAACATCCCTGCAGACCCTGTAGTTGATGGGGTGATCTCCACATGCCCTTCCTAGTTGCCACTCTTGGATGAAGTCAGATCTCTTCCCAGGACTAAACAAGGTACTTTAGAAGAGGTCAGTCTGAAGCAGAGGGCAAGCAAAATCATTACAGTCACTAGGTTTCTCTCTCAACATAAACAAAGGTAATATTAGCTTTTTTTGGCTATCATGCCATATTGTTGACTCACATTGAGCTGAAAGTTCATAAACCATCCCCCAACTCTACTCCAAGCTTCTGTTTTCTCAGCCTAGGACAATGGAATCAGGGAGATAGAGAAGGAAGAAATTGGTTTCTGAGTATGAGTAGGACCTAGGCAACTTGAGTTAGGCTTTCAGATTCTGAAGCATGTCTATAAAACTGGCTTACAGGAAAAGTGACCAGTGGGGCAAAAGATCTTTTTTAATGGATAGCTTAAGAATGACAAGCAGAATGGTTTCAGAAAAACCTGACTTATATGAACTGATGCAAAGTGAAGTGAGCAAAATCAATGAACACTATACACTGTAACAACATTGTAATGGTGATCAACAGTAAAAACCTACCTACTGTGATCAATATAACAATACAATACAATTTAACAAGACAAGACAAAGGCTCACATTAAAAAGTGCTATCCACTAGCAGTGAGAGAATGGATAAACAGAATGAAATGTCTTGTTTTTCCACTTCCTTTATTTTTCTTTTTTTTCCCCTCCAAAATGGCAAATATGGAAATGTGTTCTGTGTGGCTTTCCATGTATGACCAAAGATATCATATTGCTTGCCTTTTCAAGAAATAAGAAAGTGGAAGAGAAGGAGGGAGGGAAAGAATTTGGAACTCAAAATTTTAAAAAATAAATGCTAATTTTTTTTACATATAACTGAGAAAATAAAATGACTAGCTTTTGTTTTTATATCACATGACCTTCTTTCCAAATATATGTCCTAACTCAAATCTCAGTAAAATATCCCTTTACTAAAATAAACCATCTTTTCTCTTTCTTTTAGAAAGCAGCTCAGAAAAACTAAGCCATATATCAACTGAGTCAGGTAAGTCAGCTTATTATACTTAAAACCGCCCTAAGACTTTGAAGACAACCTATAGGTACAATATCCCACATCTCTGTCTACTTCAGCAAATAAGGGGAAAAGGGTTGTTTTCCATCTCTTCTCCAAGGCAAGTTTGGCCATTAAAATTACACACTACTAAGTTTCAGCATTTTGTTCCAGGGAAAGGATTTCTCAACATATTGTGCCCTGAGAGGTCTATTATAAAGAAGATAAAACTATCATCTTTAGATGAGAATCCATTAATAAGCTATTAAGACCACCGTTATAATATTTATTATATTGATATCATAAATATACACAGTAAAAGCACGTTCTGTCTATTGAATAAAAAAAATCTCTGAGTGCGGAGTTAGAATGATTTGAAGGATATCCTTCAATCCCTCTGTCTATCTAAAGGGAAGTGGGTTCAAATTTTGCCTCAGATATTTAAAAGATATCTTAGACAAGTGTTTTCAACTTTAAAAGGCTCAGTTTCCTCATCTGTAAACTGGAGAAAATAATCCTTACATTGCCAACATCATAGCGTTGTTGTAAGGAAAACACTGCAAACCTCATATAAATAAACATATGATGTAATTCTTATTTCTAGCTTGCATCTTGACAATTAAGCTGGCATACACCAGGGTAGAAATAATGAATGTTCCCAAATCCTGCCTCTGACATTTACCAGCTGTGGGCCTCTGGTTAAAATATTTAACACCTCTCCTCATGAAACCCTAACCTCACTTTCCTCATCTGTATAGTGGGGGAATAATGCCTATTGAAAGTACCTTATAGAGATGTTGAGGATCAAATGAGGATGTATAAATCTTTTTATATTCTTAGGGAGCTATAGAAATGTCATCTATTATTATTTGGTAGGGATGGGGGAGGGACCCCAGGTCTTAAGAACACTAGTCATTCATCAGATTCTGGCAAAGGTTCAGGGGGTGGGACTTTCAGATTCCTGGATAACCAGGGGCTTTTCCTCCTCACACAGCAATGGCCTATTGTAATACTCTACCCTTGGTTAATAATGCCTTTCCTCTCTCATTGCCTCAAGATCAGATATATATGAGCAACAAAATAAAACAATCCTATGGTAATAAATAGGGATGCCAGAGGTGGATGAAGCTGCTAATTGTTCCTCTTTGTCTCTTCCCAGGAGTTGCTGGATTCCTCCCTCCAGAGAGTCCTGACAGGGGGACACTTCAGGGCACAAGAGAGCTAGACCTAAAGGAAGCCTGGGTATCCGGGTTCCTGGCCCTCTCCTTCACCCTAGCACCAACATGACATTTTCTCTGCTCTGTATCGCTGGAAAGATCCTTGTTACCTGGACTTGAATAGAGAGAAGATGGAGGCCCACCTGGGATGAGGCATTTGAAGTGAGAGCATACAGCAGGAGGGTAGGTATGGGGGGGAAATGGGGTAATGTGAAGCCCAAAGAGAGAATCAGAATTTCTTTTTGTAAAAAGAGCCCATTTACTCTTCTTCAGATACATAAGCCTTAGGCTTGATCCCTTCTAAGGGACTTGGGAGAGAGAATCATAGAGCCAGAAGTCCAGTCCCTTCATTTGCTAGACAGGGAATCTGAGGCCCAGGAAAAGAGGTTGGCCCAAGGTCAGCCAGCCACTGTCTGTGGATCTTCATGATTGCTTCCCACTTGGAGGTGCTGGGTCATTGCGGAGCGAATCCCTTATTCTCTCTGGACCTCAATGTCCCCATCTGTAGCAGGATGCTCAGTGGGTAATTGCAAAATAAACATCCTGTCCTTAAAATGGAAGCAATTATTTCCTCACAGTAATGGCTGAAAACATCCGTGCACCTGACTATGGCTACATGCTCTTCCGATTAACAAAGGCCTAACTAGAATTTTTTTAAAATTTCTCTTTGGTAAAATGATAAATACAAAATCATCAAAAACAACAACAACAAAACCAGGCCAGACTTGATAATAATAGCTAGAATTTATATAACATCTTAAGGTTTGCAAAATGCTTTAGATGTTTTTCATTTGCTCCTCACAAAAAACCAAGAAGACAACTGATATTATTATCCCCATTTTGCAGATTCATGGCTTAAATGACTTACCAGGGTCGAATAGATAAGTATCTGAGGCAAGATTTGAACTCAAAACCTTCCTGACTCCAAGTGCAGAACTCTATTGACTGCACCTTTTAGCTCCTATGAGCCTGATATGTGCTGGATATCAAAATGGCCTGAGCTCTCTTGGTTTCCCTTTTGCCAACAGGACAAGGGAGTAGAAGGAAAAGTTAGTTGTAATGACAGTGGAGAGAGAAGAGGAATCTTTAAAGAGTGTGTACGCATGTGTATGTAAACACAGATATGAATGAAGACTAACATATTATATTATATGACTGCAGCATAATTCTTCTTATGTAGTGTCTTCCTCCACTAGATTGTAATCCCCTTGAGGGCAGGGATTCTCAGCTCTTAGCAGAGCACCTGGCATGTAGAAGCAGCTTAATAAATGTTTATTAACTCTGACTATATGTGGTTGTGTGTTAGCTCATTTTTTTTTTGGCAAAGCAATTGGAGTTATGTTTTTCCTGGAGTCACATAGCTATTGTTAAGTGTCTGAAGCTGGTTTTGAACTCCTGACTCCAGGGCCGATGCTCTATCCACTATGCCATCTAGTTGCCCTTAACTTATATATATCAGTAGACTGGCATGCCTTATTGTATGTATCCATACAATAAAAATAACATCTAATAAAAATAGCACTTTGAGGTTTACAAATAATTTTATACATATTGTCTCATTTGATCTTAATAACAAGCTAAAGAAGATGCTATTATCATCACCCTCATTTTACAGATGAAGAAACTGAGGCTAAAAGAGTGTTCACAGTCATATAGCAAACGAGTCTTTTTTTTTTTTAGGAATTAAATTATATTTTTAAATTTTTATTTTTAATTTTTTATCTTAGCTTTTTCCCAAACCAATAAGTAATAATTCAGGTCTTTTTGACTCCAAGTCTAGCATTATGGATGTGCTACAGTAGCATAAGTTCAAGGATACAGGGTAGAGATACCTGAATCAGGAAAGGAAAGTCTCTCTTCTGTCCCAAGCCTGATTGAAGGTAAGAAAAGACCCAGGGTTACCCAGCTGGGAAGTGGTATCTGAGAATGGATTTGAACTCAGGTGCTTCTGACTCTGGGGCCAGTGGTCTATCCCTCCAACTGTGAGTCTCTCTTAAGGATGCTTCCTAATGCCTCTGGGTAGCTGTTCTTCCTGCTCATTGGCTGGTGCAGTCTCAGGCCCTCCCTTCCCCCAGCTCCTGGCATTCTTGGCCCCAGTGACCCCAGCCAAGCCTAAAGAAACTTGATTCTCCCCCATAGCTCGCCTATCAGTCCCTGCTCAGCTCCATTTCCCTTCAGCATCCTGGTCCTCTGTGAGTCACTTTACATATCTGCTTTCCTTGACCCAGCCATGGAAGGGACAGGTCTCATATAGGCTTCTCTCTCCTGAGAGGAGGGAAGGAATTTGGTCATGTGTCCTTCATGTTAAGCACCTAGATGCCCAGCAGCCATATGGGATCCCTAGCATGTGCCCAACACATGTGCCAAGCAAGTTTTAGGCACAGGAGTAAGCACAAGCAATGTGTTTCTCATGACTGCAGCATGGACTGGAGAGTAGGGGAGTCAATGTGTGTTCTCTGATTGGGCCGTTTAGCTGCTGGGGTGGACAGGGAAGGAAAGCCACGTCTGGTCCTGCAGGGTACAGCTGTCTGACCCAGTAAGGCATCCCCCCAAATCAGGCTGTGCTGGTGGGTCCAGAAACACAGCCCAGAGGGAGCTGAAGTCCATGAAGTCCTCGCTGACTAAGCTGACTCTCTTTTGAACCTGAACAGCTCAGAAAGAAGACCCTCAGCACAAACTGCCCAATATAATAAATTCTCTTTCCATGCATTTATCTTCTCTTCTTTCACTATGAGGGCCAGAAAAAAAAGATATTTGGTTTCTTATCCCAGCTCTAAAAAGGATGGAGAGAGTTAAGAGAGGAAACGGATTCACATAGGAACCCAGGTGTTCCAGTTTCCAGGCTGGTTTTCGGCATTCTAGCTCTTGGTGTCTCCTTCTATCTGTCTGTTCTGTCTCTGTCTCTCCTCTTTTCTCACTGTCTCTATCTCTCTGTCTCTCACTCTTTCTCTCTCTGCTGCCTTCCTTGCTTTGGCTTCTAGGAGGCTTTTGCACCACTTCTTCCTCTGTCCCCACACTGGCTTGGGAAGACCCATCCCAAGCACACTGCTCTAAAGCCCTTGCCACCCTATCCTGAGCTGCCCCAGAACTAAAGGAAAATCTGTTTCCCAGCATCATAGGGAAGACACAACATGTGGCCAAAAGTACACCCTCTATGTAGGCTTGGCTGGCTCACTCTCGGACAGAGAAAATTGAAGGAGGAAGGTCACCATCTGGTCAGTACGGACCAGTACTAGGACCTGCCAGATCCATTCTCAGACATCCTGGACCCAGGTCAAAGAAAGGCAAAACAGAGGCGTGCAGGGAGGGGAGGACACAGATCTCTACAAGTTTGCTTCCTATCTCAAGCAGCCCATGAGAAGGTAGGCCCCAATCATCACCAGTAGGAAGATGGCTTGAGGCTAGAAGACTTAGGTCAGGCCAGGAGTTCACCACTGATGGGCTGGGTAAAAGTTTTCTCTGTTCCATGCCTCAGTTTACCTACCTACAGAATGAAGCTTCTGAGGATGAGCTCCTTAGAGCACGGGCATCTCCCCAACTCTGCAAGGTGTGGTAGAGTGGAGAGGATGTTGGCTCTGGGAGCAAAGAACCCTGGGGCAAATCCTGGCCCTGCCCCTTCCTGTGTGACTGAACAAATCAGTTAATATCTTTCCATATCCAAGGGTCTAAAATGGCCCTTCTATCCCTAAAAGGATGGTTCCATGCGTGCGATTCTAGAGCTGACAAGGAGGCCGGCTTGCTGCTGTCCCAGAATCCCAGATCCCAGTCAGACCCAGAATTCCTTGTTTCCTCTGCTCCATCATTCGTTTCCTCCCTGGAGGACGGAGGAAGGGAGACCTGGTCCTGAGGGAGTCTCATAGCCTGCCTTCATCACCATGCACACAGCCCCAGGGACATCCCTAGGCCTGCTGACATTGAGCGGAAATCCAGGCATGACCTGGGAACCAGAGAGGGGAGAGGACAAGGCAGAACCCAGCATCATCAGCTGCCAGTCCTCCAGAGGAGCAAGAACTATGGGCTAAGGGCAGAAGCTACCCCCTACTCTGGGTGTCTAACCCTGGACAGATCAATACACCATACACCCCCTGCCCAGTGATGCAGCGGATAGAGCACTGGGTCTGGAGGCAGGAAGAGGCGAGATCAAGTCTTCCTTCAGAACTGGGTGATCCTGGGCAAGTCACAGAACTTCAGTTTCCTCATCTATAAAATGGGAATAATAATATCAACTAACCCTCTCCCGAAGTTGCCATGAGGATTAAATGAGAAAACTGTAAAGTGCTAAGCATAGTACAAATAGTGGGTGATAGATAAATATTTGCTATTATTGTTGTTATTCCTAGAGTTAGAGGGAAGATTCAAGATGTGTTAAGGGCTTAGAGATCAACAAGAAACTTGAATTTCTTAGGTTTCTTTCTTCTTCCTTCCCTCTCCTCATCTGCTCTTCATTTAGCCCAGGTCTCAGTTTACTCATCTGTAAAATGGTGATAATAATAATTGTACTTACCTCACAGTGGTGATTAATGCAATACATTTATTCAATAGAGCAGCAATTTGTGGTCCTAGGACCCTTTATATTCTTAAAAATTATTGAGGACTCCTCCCAAAGAACTTCTGCTTATGTGGGTTATAGCAATCCATATTTACCATGTTAGAAATGAAAATGTCTTATTATTATTATTATGAAAACAGTTTTGACCTTGAGGAGTCCCTGAAAGGGGTTCTTAGGAGCCCCCTTGGAGTCCCCAGAAGACGGGTTTAGAGTACTATTTAAATATGAGTTTTCATTATTCCCTCTGCACCCCAGAGTGGGCAGCCCGATATTTACTGCATATAACTGCATGTCTCCCCATGCTGACCTCGAAGCATTACCTCACTGTACCTTGTACATCACCGGGGCCACCGGCTTCTCTGGAAATCTTTGGCCACAAGGTGAAAATGACATACTTTGGGGGGGGCAGGGCAGTCATGAGGATGGGAAGGGCAGAGGAAGATGTAAGATAACTCCTCCATCCCTTCAGCCCCCCCCCCCAGGGACCAAGCGGAATCATCTGTGGGTGCCTCCCTCTAGCCCATATCTCTGCAGCTCTTGAGTCACATGAGCCCGGGGGAAATCTGCAGGAGTCAATCTTGCTGCAGCCCAGAAGGAGCCGTGGGACTCTGCTGAGGAACCCTAGTTTGGGGTTAACCCCTTTGGGGGAGGGGGAGGGGCTTTCCCAGAATCGCTTCTCTGGAATTCTGAGGCTCCCCTGCAGAAGGGACCCTGCCCTCAGATAGACTCCCCCTCCCTCCTCTCTTCCCATGAGGGGGCTTGTTTGAGCCCAGAGAGGGGCTAGCAGGAGCGCTGACCCTTCTTGGTCCCGGAAGGACAAAAACGGGACTAAAGGTGGGGAGGGTATCTCTTCCCCCAGTCCGGCCACACTATGCTAGCCATGAAGGTCATCTGAAGGGAAGTGTGACTGGGAGCCGGAGCCACAGAACGAGAGCCCAAGGGGCGGCTGATGAGAGGAAAGGGGAGAGAAGGGATGCTGAGGAGAAGCCGCGGAAGGGAGCCTTAGGCAGGGGGAGGGAGCAGGGAGCCGCCAGGTCCACCTGTCCGGAGGAACCGCCGCAGCCTCCTTGGGATTCTCCCCACCTCCCTCACACTCAGTCTCCCAAGCAAGAGGGACGGGAGAGAAGCCCCCTCCCCCATCCTCTGGAAGGGAGACCCTGAGCCCGCTGACGGCAGTCCAATCACCAGTCAATGCCTTAGCACTGCCGTCGCCCCTTAGCGCCCCCACTCCGCAGGACGGACAGGTAATCCACGAGGAGAGGGGCGGCCGCCCGGAGCCGACCTTCTCGCCTCCCCAGCAGTTACATAAGCCCAGGCCCTTTGTCTCAGGCAGCCCGCTATATGGGGGAGGGCGGGGGCGGAGGTCACAGCTTCCTTCCCCGTCCCTGATGGCAGAGAGCGGGTCATCAGTCTCCCCTGCCAGTGCTGGGGTCTGCCCAGGCCTCCTGGGATAAGGGCACTTGGATGAGTGACGGGATGCTTCCCATGGCTCCTGCAGCCTCCCCAGGTCTCTCCTCCCTCCCCCTCCCCAAAGGGCCGCCTGCCTGAGTCATCTCCCGGCCGCGGCTCGCGGTCGTGCCCGCCCCTCCCCCTCACTCCCCCCTTCACCTCTCGGGGGCTACAGAGGGGAGCCGGGAGGGGAAAGGGCCCCGCTGCCAGAGATGGGAGATAGCCTTCTCCCCTCCCCCGCCTGACAGCGACCCGCCCGCAGCCCAGGGCTCCCTTCCCGCTGCTCAGTAAAAGATAAGAAGCGGCTCTGCCCCCCCTCCATCCTTGGCCCCCCGCAGCCTGCGGTCCAAGCCTTCCCCCTCCCCCTCCGCTGCGCTGCGCACAGACGGCGCAGAGAGGGGGAAGGGGCATTGCCCACTGCAGGGGGAGGGGGCGGGAGAAGACTCCGGCGCCCACCTTGGGAGGCACTGCCCACTGCAGGGGTACCTGAGCCCACGCTAGGGGCCCTCCCTCGGGGCGCAGGGAGCGGGGTGGGGGACTGGCTGCAGTGGCCCAGAGCACACCCGCTGGCGCAGACGGGGCGGACTGCGGGAAGGGCACCGGGGGCCGGGGCGGGCCGGTTACCTGCCCACGAAATTCTCCAGCACCGAGCTCTTGCCCGCGCTCTGGCCGCCCACCACTGCGATCTGCGGCAGGTCCAGGTTGGCATTCTGGCCGATGGCGGAGAAGGCGTCCTGCAGCCTGTTGACCAGCGGGATCAGGTCCTCCATGCCGCGGTTCCCCATCGCTGCGGTAGCCGCTGCCCGAGCCCCTCTCTGGGGGCTCCCCGCTCCCGCACGGAACTCCTGCGAGCCGCTGCGCTCACCGCCGGCCGCCGGATCCGCGGCACGGACAGCCCCTGGCTCTGCTCTCCCTCCCGCCCCGAGGTCCGGGCTCCTGCGTCTTCTCCCGCCCGCTGCAGCAGAGACGCTCAACCCGACTGCCTGCTTCGACAGCAGCCGGGCTAGCAAGCTGCCCAGCCACCCCACGGGGATTGGAGTCCCGCACTGACCCGCGGCAGTCGCCAGAGGGAGACGGAGAGCCCGAGGGAGGCTCCTTCTCTCTGCGCAGGCGCCAGTGCTGGGGCATCACGGGAATTGTAGTTTTCGAGAGCGTGGTCGATGAAAGCCATCTATTTACCTGGGTTCTGGGCCAACACCCAGCATCAAGAGCCAAGCCTGCGCGAAAAGAGGACACTTCCTCTAAGCCTTCGATTCTGGTTTATATAATCTGCGGCCCGTCACAACACCCCTGTCCTGTGCTACACCTTTCTACCCCGACCGACCTTAAACGTCTCCTCCCTCACCCCCATGCCCATCAGTTAGGCTTCCACCATTTAAATCAGCTCAGATCCCACCCCGTGTGCGAAGGTTTGCCGGCTTCTCCAGCCCCCGGGAGCTGTCGTTCTCTGAGGCATCTCTGCACTCGTCTGACATGCATCTTCCTCCCGAAGCTGTCAGTTATCTCTCTCTCTTCTTCCTCACTAGACTGAGCTCCTTGAGAGCAGGGACCACATTTTATTCGTCTTTGCCTCCCTCACAGAACTAGGCACAGGAGATGAATGAATAAGTGAATCTGCGGGGGCTGCTAATGGATAGAAAATGGCAGGGGAGGACTGGTAAACCACACAGAAAATAAAACGAGAAATTTTCCATATTCCCAAGCCCTTCTTCCAGTTAAAAATCTAGAAAATACTTACTGTGCATGCCGATTTCTTACTCATATTCACTCCATCTTCTCATCATAGGAGCATAGACTTAGAGCTGAAGATGCCCCAGAGGACATCTGTTCCAAGTCCTTTATTTTTCCCCAATTACATGTAAAAACAACCTTTAACTTTTGTTTTAAAAAAAAAAATTGAGTTCCAAATTCTCTCCCTGCTTTCCCCGCCCCCTCCCACTGAGAAGGCAAGCAATTTGATATGGGTTATAAATGTTCAGTCATACAAAACATATTTCTGTGTTAGTCATGTTGTGAAAGAAAACAGGCCAAAAAAAATCCCAGGAAAATAAAGCAAAGAAAAAGTATGCTTTGATCTGCCTTCGTCAGGACTTTCCATCAGTACTTTCTCTGGAGACGATAACAGTTTTCATCCTAACTCCTTCAGAAATTATCTTGCACTATTGTATTGCTGAGAATAACTAAGTCCTTTACAGTTATCATCACACAATGTTCTTCTAGCTCTGTTGACTTCCCTTTGCACCAGTTCCTATAAGTCTTCCCAGGTTTTTCTGAAAGCATCCAGTTCATCACTTCTTATAGAACACTAGTGTTCCTTCAAAATCATACATCACAGCTTGTTCAGTCATTCCCCCGGCGAAGGGCATCCCCTCGGTTTTCAACTTTTTGTCAGCACTAAAAGAGCCACCGTAAATATATTTGTACACATAGGTCCTTTTCCTTTCTGTTTCATCCCAGGTATATAGGAAAGTGTTAGGTACTCTAATGTCCAGAGAAGGATTGTGAGTCTTGTTCAAACACACACAATGAATGGATTCCAGGATGGAACCAGGGTTTGAAGATGAGATTCTTTTCATGAAAATCTGTCTCAGGTTTGGCTGTTTTGTTTGGCCTGTTAGTCGCTCCACAAGGGTGTTGGACCAGATGGCTATCTGCTATTCCTTCCAACTCTGTTTTCCAGAGATCAAACCTTCTGGACCCATTGCGCTTCTTCTCAGGGTTTTCCATCAGAAAGAGAGAGGTCTGAGTTGGCTGGTGGCCCTTCACCCCCTACCTCAGATAAACACAACGTCCCAAGGAAAGGCTAGCGTTAATGAAGGACCAAGGAGTGGGTGACCTGTTTGCTAGGAGATCAGGGCTTTATTCTCCAACAGTTTCCAACTTTCTGTGTGGGAAGCCATTTGCCTTCCTTGTGACTCCATTTCCTGGGGAGGTTATGCGTGAAATCCCAGTCAAACTGGGGGGCAAACCACTTGAGATATTCATGGGTATAATTTTAACATCGGTAAAGGTACTAATTACCTTTAAAAATGGCTTTAACTTTTGACTTTGTACTAACATAAGAATGGGGAAAAACTCTCAAAGATGTCAAAAACTAAATTCACAAGTATTGTACTGTACCTTTTTTAAAGCAAAATAAATTCTGGTGCACATCCGTACAGGAGAAAGCTACTCCTTTTCTGCGATAACTTCAATAGTAGTAGCCTGTGTTATTAGGTGGGTATCTACCCAGTATGTAGCCCATCAGTTTAAGCACTCATTTAGTCAGTGTTTATAAAATGCTTAGGATATAAGAAAATTGTACTAGGCTGTTCAGAAAAGAATTCATGAGATATAGAAACTCTATAGTAGATTTTCACCAATAAATGGGCAAAGCCAGTTGATCTACCTTTCTTTCTTTGATCTTCCTTTCTTTCTTTCTCATTTTTTTTCCCTTTTTGATCTGATTTTTCTTGTGCAGCAAGATAATTGTATAAATATATACATATATTGGATTTAACATATATTTTTAACATGTTTAACATATTTTGGATTACTAGCTATCTAGGAGAGGAGATGTGGAAAAGGAAGGGGAAATTTGGAACACAAGGTTTTGCAGGGGTCAATGTTGAAAAATTATCTATGCATGTTTTGAAAGTAAAAATCTCTAATAAAATTAAAATTAAAAAAATAAACTTAAAACAAACAAACAAACAAAATCTTCCCTTCCAGCTCTTTACATTCAATTTCATTTAAAGTTGTTGTTCAGTTGTTCAGTTCTAACTGTGACCCCGTTTGGAGGTTTCTGTTTTGTTTTGCAAAGATCCTGGAATGGTTTGCCATTTCCTTCTCCAATTTATTTTACAGATGAGGAAATTGAGGCAAAAAGGGTGAAGTGACTTGTCACAGTTAGTACATCTTTGAGGCCAGATTTGAAGTCAAATGGATGAATTTTCCTGAGTCAAAGCCCAAGACTCTTGCTACTGCGCCACCTACCTGTCGATCCATTCAAGGTACTAGTTAGTAAAGGCAGCTAACTGCTGGACCTGAGTTCAAATGCAACTTCAGGTAATTGTAGCCATTTGGCATTAGGCTTAGACATTAGAACTTAATCTCTGTTCACCTCTGTTCCTCAACTGTCAAATGGCTATAGTAATATCACCTTGTTTTGAGGATCAGATGAAATAATATTAAGTACTTAGCATAATGGCTGGCAAATGGTAGATACATAAATGGTAGCTATTATTATTATCATATCATCATTATTATAATTATCTATATTGTTGTCATTATCAGCCCCTGGGGCACGGACCCTTGTCCTACCAGAAAATCAGATATGTGCACTCAACATTATAACTTGGGAAAATCCACCGATTTAATTACTAGCCAGAGAACACAATAAGTTCAATCCAAAGATAGTTCATGAAATGGCGTAGTGAGAAAATTAGCAGTAGAACACTTCCCTTTATACCTAGGATACGCCAGCTTATAAATACTCACACAATCAGTGGGCATGTGCAAGGACCACACACAGGCAATATGTGTGACCAGGCAAAGAAAATGGAGGGGCAATCAAGCTGCATTGCTGCCAATGTCTCCCGCTGATACAACCACGATGCTCTCTCTGGACCTAACGCTGGCCGTCACATCATGTCTGTGGTGCTCTCCATCTTTCTTTCCCTTCCCTTTTTCCCAGGTTTCAGTTAGAATCTTCCTCTGAGACGCTATTTCTCTTCCATAAGAAAAATCAGCTCTCTTATAGCTCTGCCCTCAGAGCCTAAGTAACACCTCTTTTAGAAAGACAGAACCTTCCCAGAATAGGAAGAAAAAACCTCATCTGCTTTCTCAGCATAGAGTGTGGGAATCTGTCAGCTCCCAGAGCTGCCATTTCTGGAAGCCAGAGTCTTTGGAAATTAGAGGCGTCATTCAGCTAACTAAAGGCTACAGGAATAGTCTGGTTCCTCTTCTCTGGAGCCATGGAACGTGCTTAGTTGCCCTTCCTGGATCTGGTTGAACGTCTGGGAGCTCTGGAGCCCGTTTGCATCCATGTGCTAGCCCACAGTGGAAACACTTGCTATTTTGTCATGAAGTAACAAGCCCTTGCTGATCCCTTGCAGGGCTTTATGACACTTGCAGGACAGGAAGGAACTGTTAAGTTAAAAGTTTCTGGTTGAACTGTTACCTTCTATTCTCCAGCTGGCATTTTATAACTTTGAGTCTTCCAAGGAGGATGAAGAAGGACTGGGCCTTTTCCATTCCAGCAACATGGTGAAGTAGGAAGGAAAGGGGTCCTAGGGAAGCAGGCTGCCTCAACTAGCCAACTTTTACCTAGACTGCTGGCTGCTTTTCCACTGTTATGTTTGTTATTTCTTGTTAGGTGAATGAGTACCCATCCAGGTGTATACAGGCTTGGAAGTGATCTTGAGTTCAGGACCTCTAAAGGGTCATTGGGCTGGAGATGAATATCAGAAGGAAAGGTATTCTTGGAGAAGACCATCACTAATGAATTTTGGTCTAACCCTGTCTGTTTTTATCAGGAGACATATTCTGGGGTTATCTGGACAGTGCTGAACTAAAGTGAAATGTAACAGTCCGATAAACTACTTTATGTTCTAATGCTATTTGAGTATCAGCAATCCAGAAAATTTGTATCAGTAATTAAAAGTTACTGAATTCTATTTTTTAAATCATTTAGTCAATGTGTACTGTGTATATTTTATATTTAGCATTCCTCTTTTTTCTATAGGAATAAATTATCTGTCCCATATATCTAACTCATCTTGTACATTAAGTACCTTTCTATTCCTCCTTTTTGGAGGAAACTCAGGGATACAAGACTGAACTTAAGCTTAAAGTTAAATTGTCCCCAGGGTTCCCAAAGAGCCTTCAGACACTAGTATAAAGCTAAGTTTTAAGGACAAGGTCATTTTCTTCCTGTTGGTCCACATTCCTGCTTTTATAATGTATGTGTGGATAGCAGCAAGCTTTTCAGGCCTTGAACAACTATCTATCTATCTACCTACCTACTTACTTACCTATCTATCTTTTTATCTATCTGTCTAGTAATAGCTGATGTTTATATAATGCTTTAAGGTTTACAAAGCATTTTACAAATATTATCTGACATTATCCTCAAAATCTCAGGAAGAAGTAGGTGCTATAATGAAACTTAAGGAGACAGTGGTTAAATGATTTGCATAAGGTTCCACTTTTAATAATTGTCTAAGGCTGGATTTACACTCAGATCTTTGTGATTTCTGGTTCCATTATGGCATTTAGCTACATAAACATACATACATATACACATAAGTGTGTGTGTGTGTGTGTGTGTATATATATATGCATATATATGTATATACACATGTATAAGCATATACATATATATGCACATATAAAAATAAAAAATAAACATTTATTAAATGTCTAAACATGCAAGACACTGTGCTAAAGATTAAACAATCTCTGTCAACTAGGAGTTTATAGTCTAATGGATTATATATTCTAATGTTCCAGTCTCCTCCTCCCATACCCTCCTGAAGGAGGTTACGGGACAGAAATGAAAGATCACTCATAGGATATGAATATTATGCAAGTAGTATCAATAGTTCAGATGATGTAAGCACTCAGATAAAAAGATCATTTTTGGTTGAGGTTATCTGGGAAAGCTTCTAGGAAGAGGTTACATTTAAGAGAAGAATGCATAGGATTTGGGTAGATGGAGAAAAAAGTAGGAGAGTATAAGTAGAGGGCACAACTTGAGTAAAGGAAAACAAGCAGGAAAGAGTAAGACATACTCAAAAGAAGGAAGGTGAGCCCTACCTGGAGCAGAGGACTTGTGAAAGGGAGTAGAGTAGCTAGAAGTCAGGTTAAGGCTAGACTATGGGGGACTTTGAATGACAGGCTTCTGATGCTGATTTGCTGGACAAATGCTACACACCAGGGTTTGATTTATTGTTTTGTTAATTGTCTATAGTTAAGAAACTGATGAAGAAAATTCAGGATAATGGAGACCAAACTTGTGTGTCTTGGTTGTTAAACATTTACTCGTGGTTAAGATTCCATCATCTAAATTGCTTTGAAAGTGCAACTTTCAAAATGATTGCAAAGTGGAACCAAATACTGGGCAGCAGAAGGGGAGATGGAGAAGAATCTGGGGTGTAGGAGGAAAGGAGTTCCTTTCTGACTAGGGTCTGGATCAAATTCTAAAAGCCAGAAATATGTCTGTTCCAAAAGACCACTAAGAAAGCCTGGCTCTAACTACTATAGCAGAAAACTGTGGAGTTAAGGGCTACCTGAGATGCGGAAGCTCTGTTTAAAGGGGAAAGGTTCTATAGAAAGGAAAGGTCAGGATTGGTCTGGTAAATATTTAATAACCAACTCACTGGAGGGAAAATATATCAGTGACCCACTTTAAAGATGAATCAGCATTTTTAACATCTTGTCCATCACTTTCATGTAAATCTTTCCAGGCCTTTCTAAAATCAACCTATTGATTGTTTTTTAATAGAACTATAATATTCCATCACTTTCATATTCCAAAACTTATTCAGCCATTCTCCAGTGGTGGCCATTTATTCATTTTCCAATTCTCTGCCACTAAAAAAGGGTTTCTACAAATATTTTTACACATGTGGGTTCTTTCCCCTCTTTTATGATCTCTTTGGAATTCAGACCCCAAAGTGGCACTATTGGATCAAAGGGTATTCACAGTTTGGGCATAGTTCCAAATTGTTCTCCAGAATAGTTAGATCATTTCACAACTCCTCCAACTATGCATTAGTGTCCCAGTTTTCCCACATCCCTTCCAACATTTATCATTATCTTTTCCTGCCATCTTAGCCCATCTGATAGGTGTGAGGTGGTACTTCAAAGTTGCTTTAATTTGTTTTTCTTTAATCAATAGTGATTTAGAACATTTTTTCATATGACTATAGATGGATTTAATTTCTTTATTTGAAAATTGTTCATATTCTTTGATCATTTTTCAATTGGGGATTTTGTTTTTTGAGAGGCAACTAAAGTTAAATGACTTCCCCAGGATCATACAGTTAGAAAATGTTAAGTGTTTAGGATCAGATTTAAAACCAGGACTTCTTGACTCCAAGGCTGATGCTCTATCCATTGCACCATCTAGCTGCCCCCTTCATCACTTTCATAAGTTGAAACAATCAACAAAACAATAAATCAAATTCTGATTTGTAGAATTTGCCGATTTTTAAGGTGTAAATATTATTTACTGAATATTATATATATATATATTATAATATACTGAATATAATTTACTGAAAAAGAACTGAAAAGTTAACAATGACTCACTAGCAAGTACTAGTTGCCTTAGCAAGGTCCTATCTTATTATTCTTATAATTATCAAAGTGAATAATGGAAAGCAGACTTAGAAGAACTTGCTGATATTTTTGAGCCTGGTTGAAATGCCCATCCTGGGAAGGCTTACAAGATCTTTTTTTCATAGGTCAGGATTAGGGCCTCAGTCCTGGTAAAAACTAGGGATCATTATGGGCAATGGTAGTCAAAGCACCCAATTAGAAGTCAAGCATGAGACAATGCAATTATCATTCATCACCCTATCATACTGTTGATAAGAAACTTTAATTTTATGTATTTCCAACTTGGGACAATTCATGCCTCCTTAGGGATTTTGGTTGTCCCTCATTTCCAGATTGGTTCCAAACTTAGTATAGACGACTGATTAGCTTTAGTCCTACTGTAGCTCAGAATACCAAGTTCAAGTGATCCACCAGCTTCAGTTTTCCCCAACAGCCAGGATTATATAGATCTATACCTGGTAGGCCATGTTTTTATTTTTATTTTTTGTTATCCTCACCCAATGTACTCCAGTACTGTGTTTTTATATTATTCATCACCAAATATAATCTAATATTTCCTGGCATTAGCCTCAAGAACTACTATACCGTGACTATTTAATGTCTGTCAATCAAAATAGTAGAATGTTCTGAAACTATATTTTCCAAAAAAAGCCAAAGAGGGATGTATAGATCTCAAATTTTAAATTCTGAAGATACAAGGAAGTTCAATTATCATTCAGAATGGTTGTGACAGACATTTAAAACACTGAGTGAAAATTCCATACTATGAAATTTAATGGAATTAAATATAAAGATGTATATCTGAATTCAAGAAAATAAATTTCATTTTTCCAGAATGACCGAAAAAAAAAAAAAATCAAGCATGCTGGATGCTAGCTAGCTATGACTCTACCTTTAATTCACCAGCTGGGTGACTTTTGCCCATTATGTGATTTTTTGGCATTTTCTTCTAATCCCATCTGTCTTTCTACACTCACTTCCTCATCTATGTATAGGTCACTCACTCAGGTTTAAAAATCTTAGAAGAATTCTTCCCTATTCCCTTTCCCCACCAACTCTCATATCCAATGAGTTGATAATTATTTTCAATTCTACTTCCACAGCTTCCTCCCATTGGTCCCTTTCCCTCCACTCACATATTTACCCCTTTAGTTCAAATTTTCACTTCTCTTTTGGACTCTTGTAGTAAGCTTCCTTGCTTATCCATGCTTCCAGTCTCTCCTCTCCCCAATCCATTCTCCACAAGCTGCCAAGCTAATATTCCTAAAGTAAATATTGGTCTTCTTGTTTGGCCTTTGTTTCATATTTGTGGATACCTGAGGCCCCCAGAAGTTTTCAAAGAAAAGAGCAGAATTTGTGAGATCTCAGGGAGCTGTAAGGCACCAGACTTGTTCTCTCACAAAATACAAATTTCCATGTTTGGCGCCCAACAAAGTCCTTAAGCAATCAGGGTGCTGGCTGTCTTGCCAGTTGTGTTGCTATTCCATCCACTTAACTCCCATTCCATGCAACATTTCATTCCAAATCTCCAATCTCCTTGTCTTTGCATAGAACCTGTAAAACATTCCCTCCTCACACCTGCTCTGAAAACCCCTCTCTGACAAGTCATTTTCCTGTAGCTAAGTGGTCAGGTTGGTACACTGCTGCCCCCTCCACCCCAACTCATACGGAAGAGGTGGACCCCCAGAGGGTGACTACGATCTTTGGTTCCAGGGCTAAACGTTTGGGTGGTACACCTACTCTTTTGTTTCTGAGCTCTGACTAGTGTTTTTCTGACTCAGTCAGGAATTGGCATTTACTCAAATTGCACAGTTGGAAAAATTGTTCAGTTCTAGGGTTTGTTATCTTCTCACTGGGAGGAAGGAACAAGCATTTTGGGGGGGTTGGGGTTTATTTTTTACAATATTTCCTTGTCAGGGAGACACTTCACCCTGACTGGTGGTAACTCCTGTACTTTCCCAAATCTTTATCAACGCAGGAGAGGGCACAACCAGGCAATAATCTGTGGGAGTATGAAAATAATTGGAGTAAAACTGCTGAAGCCGTCTATGCCTGGGGGACTAGTCTCTCTCAGTGAGACTCTCTCAGAGAGGGCCTGGCCTAGTCCTATACAACTGAGGCTGATGGTTCCATCACAACTTAAAGGACTTCACCCTTACATTTCACTGGTTCAATTAACTCTATCATCTCGTGTGGTTTTCATTTATATTTCTTAAAATATGGCTCTGGAAAATCAGTCTTTGGTAGAGGCCATTTGGATTCCTATAGAGCTACTTGACTATGTCTTTAAACCTAAATCACTTTTTTTTTATTCATTTTTCCAAATTATCCCCTCCCTCCCTCCACTCCCTTCCCCCTATGGCAGGCAATCCCATACATTTTACATGTGTTACAATATAACCTAGATACAATATATGTGTGTAAATACCATTTTTCTTGTTGCACATTAATTATTAGCTTCCGAAGGTATAAGTAACCTGGGTAGATAGACAGTAGTGCTAACAATTTACATTCGCTTCCCAGTGTTCCTTCTCTGGGTATAGTTATTTCTGTCCATCATTGATCAACTGGAAGTGAGTTGGATCTTCTTTATGTTGAAGATTTCCACTTCCATCAGAATACATCTTCATACAGTATTGTTGTTGAAGTGTATAGTGATCTTCTGGTTCTGCTCATTTCACTCAGCATCAGTTGATGTAAGTCTTTCCAAGCCTCTCTGTATTCCTCCTGCTGGTCATTTCTTACAGAGCAATAATATTCCATAACCTTCATATACCACAATTTACCCAACCATTCTCCAATTGATGAACATCCATTCAACTTCCAGTTTCTAGCTACAACAAAAAGAGCTGCCACAAACATTTTGGCACACACAGGTCCCTTTCCACTCTTTAGTATTTCTTTGGGATATAATCCCAATAACAGCAATGCTGGGTCAAAGGGTATGCACAGTTTGACAACTTTTGGGGCATAGTTCCAAATTGCTCTCCAGAATGGCTGGATTCTTTCACAACTCCACCAACAATGTATCAGTGTCCCAGTTTTCCCACAGCCCCTCCAACATTCATCGTTATTTGTTCCTGTCATCTTAGCCAATCTGACAGGTGTGTAGTGGTATCTCAGAGTTGTCTTAATTTGCATTTCTCTGATCAGTAGTGATTTGGAACACTTTTTCATATGAGTGGAAATAGTTTCAATTTCATCATCTGAGAATTGTCTGTTCATATCCTTTGACCATTTATCAATTGGAGAATGGTTTGGTTTCCTATAAATCAGGGTCAGTTCTCTATATATTTTGGAAATGAGACCTTTGTCAGAACCTTTACTTTTAAAAAGATTTTCCCAATTTGTTACTTCCCTTCTAATCTTGTTTGCATTAGTATTGTTTGTAACCTAAATCACTTTTGATGAGTTTTGTCACCAAGAAGACCTGGTGATGTAGATGCTAGATGATGGCAGGCTCCAAAAGTTGGGGTTCTGTCATGTGAAGAATCACAATGGCTGTTTTCTTGGGCAAAAGGTGGATTTATTTAGGAGAACAGGCTACAGGCAAAATAGACATGGAAATGGTAAATATGAAACAGAATGGAAGAGCATATGGAAGACAAGTTCCTCAGTAGAACTCACAATTACCCAGTGGAAAGAGAGAACCCCATGAGGTTGGGGCCTGCCCTTTGCTGATAGGCTATGTGGAACAGTGATCCCTAACCTAAATTAAAAACCAGAGACTCTTGAGGTAAAAAAATAAAATAAAAGGGATTTAATATGGTCTCGAGAGAAAGGGTAACTCCTAACAGATAAGGTGTCAGTAAAGGAGGGCAAAGCACAAACTGCAAAACACAAGATTTATAGACTGGAAGCCCCCACCCCATCCCTGACCTTTTCTCCCATTGTCTGGGGGAGTCCAGACTTATACTCTAAATATGGAAATTTATCCTAGAAACAAAAGAACATTAGTAAATAACAAACTCCTAATTTAAATTTCCCTAGAGAACTGCTATACAAGTAGATATTCTTGGATGAGAGAATCCTGTAACTTGAATTGCCAAAGCCATCATCTCCTTTAAAAGAAATATTTAAATGCTAATTAAAAGGTGGGAATGGGTGGGGAAACAGAAGGGGAAATGTTTATCCAAGACAATCAAACCCCTGCAGCTTTTCAGTTAAAGCTCAACTTATTGTGGTAAAATTTCAAGTCATAATCAGGACATTAGATAACATATTTAACATGTATTGGTCAACCTGCCATCTTGGGGAAGAGGTGGGGGAAAGGAGGGGAAAAGTTGGAACAAAAGGTTTTGCAATTGTCAATGCCGAAAAATTACTTATGCATATATCTTGTAAATAAAAAGCTATAATAATAATGAGAGAGAGAGAGAGAGAGAGAGAGAGAGAGAGAGAGAGAGAGAGAGAGAGAGAGAGAGAGAGAGAGAGAATAATCAGGGTATAATTCAAGGTCACATTCCCCAGAGATCTTTACTCAGTTTATCCCATTCACAGGCTAAACCCTGAAAAGGAAGGGAAGTGAGTGAGGCTGGGAAGCATAATGGAATAGGAGAGATACCACATGGCATGGGGAAAAGGGAAGGGGAAGGAGAAAGAGAAGAGGAAAGGAAGGAAAAGAGGAAAGGAAAGGGGAAGGCAGAGTGCCTGGGAGGACTGACCCAAAGGAAGGCAGCAGCGATGGGATGGCCCATAAGTAGATTTTATAGAGAAAATTTAATCTCAGGGATATGACTGAATCCACAAGCCTAGCTCAAGTTGCTTAGGTCCTGGTCATACTCAGAAACCAATTTCTTCCTTCTATATCTCCCCTGACTCCATTGTCCTAGGCTGAGAAAACAGAAGCTTGGAGTATAGTTGGGGGATGGTTTATGGACTTTCAGCTCAATGTGAGTCAACAATATGGCATGATAGCCAAAAAAAAAAGCTAATATTACCTTTGTTTATGTTGAGAGAGAAACCTAGTGTCTGGAATGGTTTTGCTTGCCCTTTGCCTCAGACAGACCTCTTCTAAAGTATTTTGTTTAGTCCTGGGAACAAATTTGACTTCATCCAAGAGTGGCAACTAGTAAGGGCATGTGGAGATTACCCCATCAACTGCAGGGTCTGCAGGGATGTTGGATCTGGAGAAGACATGTCCTCAGTACTTGGGGAGCTGTTAGACAGACACTAGCCTTGTTCTGCTCAGTTGGCAGAATGAGAAGCTCTGGATAAAAATTGTAAAAAGACAGATTTCAGCAGATGCAGAACTATTTCAATCATAGGTGCCCCTAAATGGAATGGACTTCCTCAAAAAGGAGTGAGCTTCCCATCCCTGGAGGTCTTAAGGTAAAGGTTGGGTGACCAGTTGCCAGGACAAGTCAGTGACAAGGTGAGACTTCTCAATACCTGTAGAGAGAGTGGGTCACAGGGGTTTCACATAACTTGGATTTCAGACTTGACTACCTCCCCAGAGGGTGGGAATATGGAGCTAAACTGACCTCCATTATTACCTTCTCAGGGTCTCCATTCAACACACCATTCAGGACCTCATCACTTTGACTCTCACTGATTGCCAATAGTAGATCCTAGTCCAACCCTCACTTGCTCATTGGGTTTTGATGTTTCAGAGTGAGCATAAATAGCAATTGTTTCTGTTCTGGCCAGAAACTCTGAGGGTCTTCTCCCAGATTAACTATTTTGTGAAGGCACACTGGGCCATCTTTGAATTCATACCTAGTCCCTAATTAACCAATCTATATTGTCTTAGCCAAATTGAGACCTGGAAAAAATTTTAGTTTAAAAAGGCCAAGGTGTCCTACTGTATCTACAGCCTATGCCTGTTGTCCTGGTCTATGTCACAAAAGTTTTTTGTTTTTTTTAGGCTGGAGTTAAGTGACTTGCCCAGGGTCACACAGCTAGGAAGTGTTAAGTGTCTGAGACCACATTTGAACTGGGGTCCTCCTGAATTCAGGGCTAGTGCTCTATCCACTGCGCCACCTAGCTGCCCCTTTGTCCTGGTCTATGTCTTGACACTGGACTCAAGTGACTCTGGGGGAAAGAGGGAGGCCGATGACTTTGCACAGCTCTGCTTAGCTTAAATTCATTTGACTTTCAAATGAAAACCTCACCCTCCTGATGTTATTGGATTGGTCCTCTTTAAGAATGAAGGACAAACAGCAATCTTATATCTGTAAGAAACAAAATATCTTACCAAGAACTCCACAGACTCACAGAGGAATGCTGGAAAGATTTGTTTTAATTCTTGCAATGAATGTGTGCCTAGATTAGGAGATACACCTTTGAAACTCCAAAGGCAGTGTTTTATTTTCTATCCTAAGGCATAAATTTCTCCACAGATTCCCCACTAATTGTAAATTACAGAATTTATCCAAAATAAATCTCCACCCCTTATAGCATAGGCAGTCCCTGCTCCAAAAGAGCTTACACTCTAGAAGGGGTAACTGTAGAGGGCCAGGGACAAAGAACAAAAGATTCTTTTCAAATCTCAGGTCACCCTGATTATAGAATCCAGACCCTACCCCCACGGAGCTTAAATTCTTACATTCTTTGGAGAGGAGAACCTCCACTCTTAATTCTTCCTTGATGTCATTGCTGACTATTCTCTAATTTGTTTCATTTCTCCAATTTAATTTTCATAACTGTGGATACCAAATAAATGCCCATCTATTTGTCATAACATCTTATTGTTTCTGACATTTATACTTAAGACTTTCAACTTTGCTGAAATCTAAAAGAAAAGAAGGAAAGTATTTAAGTGTCTACTATGTGTCAGGTAATGTACAAATATTATCTCCTCTGATCTCCACAACAATCCTTGGAGGTAGGTACTATTGATGTGACTTACTCCCTCTGCCCAATATCCTATTCCTCTGGAATAACGTAAAGTCAGAGTCTATTGTTGATTCATCCACTCTGTCTTCAATCTTAACTAGATCTTTATAGACATTCATAACCTTTCAGAATTCCTTGATGGAACTTAGCTTTTTCAGACTGTCTTATTGCCATAAATTTAGACAGTTGTAAACTTTATTAACCATGATTGGATACAAAAAGGAAGTTAGTTTTTCCAGACTATCTTGTTTGGTATATTTTTAGACAGGTCTGGGACCTGGTTTGCCAGATACATTCTATCTAACTTTCTGACTTTCCCTCTTGAGCTCTGGCTTTTGTATTTGACAAATCCCCAGTGTTACATTGCCCCTATAAAAGATCTGCTTATGATGAAGATCTTGGCTAAATTCTCAAGACTAAGCCCACTATGAGGTTCTCTCTTTCTCTCCCTCATAGTGCCTTCTCTCTAATGATGCCTTTCTCCTAACTCTAGCAAACTCAGGTTAGTCTAACCTGCCAGAAACTATGTTTTAGGCTGGATTTTAATTCAGGTCTTCCTGACTTCAGGCCCAAAACTCTAGTCACATCTCATTCAGCTACCAAAAGACATATGCCCTTAGAAAAAAACAATATCTGTGCTATAATGAGACATGAGTTGAACTTTAGTGGGAAATTAGCATTACAGTTTTGGAAAATCATTGTGACATACTAACACAAATTCATTGGTCTGGATCTATTAGCCTTCTAGATCAATTTTCTGTTTCCAGCAGCCAAGTTTGATGAACCTGAATGTGATAAAAGACTGACAGCTATTGAAGGGGTTGATTTGAAAAATAATAAAAATTTTAAGAAGACATAAAAAAGAAATGAATAGGCCATTTTAAAATGAAGAAATGCCAGTTATCAACAAGCGTGTTAAAGAATGCTCTGGGGAGTCGGGGGTAGAAAGGTTACATGTCTAAGTGAATAGAACACTGACCCTGAAGCAGGAGGACTTGAGTTCAAATTCAGTCTCAGATATTTAACACTTACTAGCTATGTGACTCTGGGCAAGTCACTTAAACCCAAATGCCTCACTAAGAATGAAAAAGAAAAAAGAAAACATGCTTCAAATCATGATTAATGAGAAAAATGCAAATGAAAATAACTAAGTTTCACCTCACAACCAACAAACTAGTAAAGATAACAAAATGAAAAAATGACAGTTACTCAAAAGATTGTAGGAGAAAAGCCACTAAAATACTGTTTGTGGATCTGTGGATTGAACCAATACTTTCAAAGCCATTAACTTACTAAACAAACTCTTTTACTCACAGATATCATTGATGGACATATAATCCCCAAAGAAGTCAAAGACAAAAGGAAAAGATTCTTTTGGACAAAAATATTCAAGGCAGAACAGATTTGATCTTGATTCCAAGGATAATGCTGTATTCACTGTACTCAATCAATGACTGAACAAGTTATAATATATGAATGGAATGGAATATTACTGTACTTTGAGATGTGACAGATAAATTTGTGAAGATTTTTATGAATTGATGAAGAAAGAAATGAGCTGAACCAACAGAATAATTTATGGAATGACCATTATGATGTAAAGGAAAACTGCTCTAAAAGACTTTACAGTCATGATCAATATAGTGATGAAGGATGACTTCCAAAGCATAAGGCTGAAGCATGCTTCTAGTCTTTGGCAGAGAGGTGATGGATCAGAGATGCAGAATGACAGTTTTTCAGAAATAGCTACTGTGTTCATTTGTGGTCATATGATCA
Organism: Sminthopsis crassicaudata; assembly: GCF_048593235.1. Classification (NCBI taxonomy): domain Eukaryota; kingdom Metazoa; phylum Chordata; class Mammalia; order Dasyuromorphia; family Dasyuridae; genus Sminthopsis; species Sminthopsis crassicaudata. The sequence goes on along the minus strand of NC_133618.1, from coordinate 498,544,001 downwards.
AAGATTTAGAACTCCGAAGGACTTTAGAGGCCCAGTTCAGTTCCAATTTTTACAGAAAGTATCTAAGATCAGATTTGAACTTGATTACAAAGATATAATCTATTCACTATGCTCAATTAATCAATCAACCAACATTGATTAAGTTACTATGTGCTAGGCACAGTACTAAGTTCTGGTGATACAAAAAGAAGCAAAAATCTGTCCCTACCCTCAAGGAGCTTGCAAAATCTAATTGTGGAAACAACATGCAAATATAATCAAAGCAAACTATACAGGGAAAATGGAAATAATTAACAGAGGGGAGCCACTAGAATTAAGAAAAGTTAAGGAAAACTAGAAGGTGAGATTTTAATTTGGACTTAAAAAAAAGCCAGGGAAGTTAGTAGCGGGAGTGGAGGAGGGAAGATTGAGTGCTCCAAACATGGGAGACAGCCAGAGAAAAATACCCAGAGCCAAAAGATGGAGTATCTTGTTAATGGAGCAGCCATTCTTTGAAGGCCAGAACTGCTTTCCTCTTTGTCTTTGTTATCCTAAAGGCCTGGTACAATTGTTTGGCAAGTGGCAATTGATTGATAAATACTGGTTGAATGAATGAAGAAATATGATAAGGAAGGAAGAGACATGGGGAAGTAAAAACAGCTCAAGCTATTCACCTCTAAAATGAAGTTCAACAAGAGATCATAAGTTCATCAATAAAAGAAAGGTGTTAACATTAAATCATCTCCAAGGCTTCTTTCATGTCTAAATCCTATCATCCTACTCATATTTACAAGTGAAGAAACTGAGCTAGGTTGCCTAGCTTACAGAGTTGTTATGAAGATTAAATAACATAATAGGTGACAGACACTTGGGAAAATATAAAGGACTAAACATGTATAAAGATTATCACAATGGCTAGTTTTGTTGACATTCATTAGCCAGATAAAGGTGAGCCTCAATATCATAGTCAATAAAATAGTCTACTACTTGAAGCACTAATATCATAAAGTTGTGAGGGAAGTGCTTTGTAAACCTTAAAGTGCTATAGAAATATGTTACCTTCAGTACCAACTCTCAAGTCAGGATTCCCTAGAAAACTGGACTAAATAGTTAAAATTATAAATCCCAAATATGAGGGTTTTTTTGTGGCTTAAAGAGGGTGAGCATAAAATATTGTTGTTAGACCAAGCTTACAATACAGCTTACATGCTGGGCCTTAATTCTGGAAAAAAAGTTGTTTTCTAATATCTTGACAAGGGAGAAGAGACAAACACTAGGGAAATATAAAAATAAGATAATACATGGTTTCTGCTTTCAGATAACTCGTTATCTAGTAAAGGGAATAACACTCGTAAAGTGTATCATCCATACAGCTATATGGATCTCTATATGTGGGTCAGTGTCTACTCAAAACCATAAATCACAATAATAATAACTAATATGTATTAAACTTACTATGTGCCATGGACTCTAAGTGCTTGACTATCAGTTTGATCTTCACAACAACTGTGGGAGATAGGTGCTATTATTATCCCCATTTTACAAACAATGAAACTGAGGCAGGTTGAGTTGCCCAAGCTCACACTGCTAGTAAGTGTGTCTGAGCTGAATTTGAACTCCGGTCTTTCTGAATCCAGGCCAGATAGACCTGATGCTCCTAACTGCCCTATCTACTTATCACTTTAAGATTTGTAAAATACTTTACATATGTTAAATCATTAACAATCATCTACATATAGGTTTATTTTTTTTTAGGCCAACCAGAGGACATATTGGTGAAATATCCAACTTTGAAACAAATATGAAAGCAAAATAAATGAGAAAAAAAATCTCCCACATGAGAATCATATGTGATCACAGAGTACATAGATGACTGAGACAAACTAAGCTTCCTCTGGCTTGCAGATAATAGCCAGTTATCGATGCCTTTGGGAATTTAAAAATCTATCTCTTTGGACACCCCCCAACCCACCCATTTGTGGAAATGGAAGGTCCACAGGTATTACACTTTGTGGATGTTTTCTGATTTTTTCAATATATTCATCAATTGTGCTGATTTTTTTCTTTTTCTTTTTTCATCTGTCTTTAAAAATACTATATATTATAAGAAATGAGTCTCTGGAAAGGGCAAAGTTACTGGGGATAACTATGATGATGTAAAAAAGAGAAACTCATAAAATCTGTCTGTCTCTTTTGGAGATGAGATGGCATGGGAGGGAGGCAGACTCAGTCTCTATACTTATTTCAATTGAGGTAAAGAAAGTTTTTCCCCAAACCTTAAGAAGGCTAATAAAAAAAATGACTTTATATCCCAAAGCTTTGCTAAATTCCTTTTGGAAGACCCCACTGAGAAGTTGTTTCTCAGTGTAATAAACCCATTTTTTGCAAAGGAAAAAAAATCCTTTCTTTTCTACTTCTATAATGTCCAGAGTGATCTAATCCAAATTACACTGATTAGGTATACTCCAAACATCTAAAAGTCTTCCCAGTGAATTTCTATTAATACCACCACGACTCTCCTTCAAACAGGCTGTTCAGAGTCATTCAAGCTATAGGCATCTGCATCTCTCATGCACTGTGGGGACCTCATGGGGACTAGGCTTATTGGTCAGCAGTCCGTTAGACTCTATTAATTTAACAATTACCATTCTATAGTACTTTAAGGTTTTCAAAGCACTTTTCTCACAACTTTGTGATAGAAATATTCCAAGTAATGTTCTACTCTATAGATCCCAGCTGAAGTTCCCTTTCCCTGGCTAATGAATATTAACAAAGCTGGCCACTATAAAACCTATAATGTATTATTACAAATGTTTAGCCCTTTGCATTTTCCCAAGCGTTCCCTCATCTATTGCTATTTAATCTTTTCAATAAGTCTATGAGCTAGGCAGCCCCGCTCGGTTTCGCCACCTACAGAAACAGGTGGGATCATAGGACTTAGATGTGGAAGAACCGTCCGAGGTCCTTTGGGCTAACGCTTGTTTTACTGACGAGCTTGTGACTCTTGCAGAGGTGAATAGCTGGAGCCGGTTTACCTTCCAATTCTCTTCTTTCCATATCATATTTATTCATTCAACCAGAAATCAATTACTGTTTGACAAACAACTGTGCCAGGCCTCGAGTATAACTGAGACAAAGAGGAAAGCAGTTCTAGCCTTGGAAGGAAAAAAATTCCCACACTCACAGAAAAACAAACCTAAACTACGCAGCAAAGAGATACAAAGTAATTCCAGGGGACACTCCCTGCGGGTGGGGGAGGGAGTCGGAGAGACAGATAGCGTGAGAGCTGAGCTCCGGAATGAGGGAGGGGACGCTTAACAGCCTGTGCAAAGAAAGGCACGCGGAGACGCGTAACATTTTCGGGCTCAGCAAGGTAGCTGGCTGGAAAGTGTAGTGAGGAGCAATGATGGGCCTGCATGAGATCCCCTTAGAGAGGCCCTAGGGGAAATCGGAGCGAAATGTGCCCGTGACCACGTGTGTGAGAGAAAGACAAGGAGACACAGAAAGATGGCAGAGACAGAGACGGAGAGTGATTATTCGTGGGGGACACTCAGAGAGACAGTCTCTCTGCCTCCGTCTGCGTGAGTGGGGCAGATAGAGAAGCAGATTCAGAATGTGAGAGCGCGCGTGAGGGTGAGAGAAAAAGACAGAGACGGGCAGGAACAGAGACTGACTCCCAGTCCCGTGCTTGTAACAGAGACAGAGAGACGGAGATGGGCAGAAGAGACAGACTGCATGTGTGTGTGCGCGTGCGTGGGACGGCGAGAGACAGAGACAGAGCGGCAGAGAAAGTGACCCTGGTGACAGTCAGGCAGAGACGGACAAAGACGTGGAGACCCACTCAGACACGGACGTGCGCGCGCGCGTGCTTGCGCGTGCGCGTGGGGCGGGGACGGGAGGCGGGTCGGTCAGCCGGTCTGCGCTTCTCCTGGGGCCACCTGACCGCGGCAGGTCACCGGGAGGGTGGGGCGGGGCGGGGCCGAGCGGCCCGTGACTTGGCCCTGCCTCCTCCCCGGCCAGACCGTGGCCATCTGCCCCAGGTACCGAGAGCTTTCTGGAAAAGCGGAACGAGCCTCCCGTGGCCATCTGCTGCTCCCCCTCCGCCATTTACTCCTCCCCTCTTCTCTCGCACCTCCCCAGAGCAGATGGCTCTTACCTCCTCCTTCCCTGAGGCAAATCAAGGAGGGGGCGTGGGGGTGGGGAAACGGGCTTCTGGAGAGATCTGGAGAGCCAGTAGATCGGAGATCAGAGTTTAGGGGCCTGACTTAATTAATTTCCTTTCGCGTTCCCTCCCCTCCCCCCAGCTCCCTGGAGCATGCAGGAAAACCCTCTCGGAGCCGGGGAGGTAGGTGAGGCGGCCGCCTCCCCACACAACCTCCCCTAGAGCTCTCGGGCGGGAGAGGGGAAGGGGAGGGTCCGCGGCGGCCATAGGACCTCCGGGCCTACAAAAGGAGCGGCTCGGTCCCCCTCCCCCGTCGTCCCGCCCCCTTCTCCCCCGCTGCGGGTTGTCCCTTAGGGAGGGTGAGAGAAAGGAAAGAGAATAGGGCGCTGAGAGAGAGAGAGAAGGACCCAGCAGCCCGGAGCCGGAGCGGGGGAGCTGTCCCGGCCGGTGTGTCCCTGGAGGGGGAGGGGGCCGAGGGAGCGAGATTGAGGTCGAGCCCGGGATTTGGGGACGCTGGCCCCTGGGGGCTCGCCCTTTTCCGCTCGTTTCTGTCCCTTCGAGGGAGAGGAGGAGGCCATGGGAAGCAGGTGGGGGCGGGGTTGCTGCCAGGAGCTGAGCTGGGGCGGGATTGGGCGGTGGAGAGTTCGGAGTTGGGATCTGAGAAGTTGGAGCCTGGGTTCTAGACCCCTGGGAATTTGGGGGAACAGGAATGGTGAGTTTGGGGAGGGGTTAGAAGAATTTGGGGAAGCGTTTCTGAGGCTGGAGGGAAGAGGAACGGGGGAAATAGGGAATGGGCGTGTACTTTTGCAGAAAGCTGAAGGGGGGGCTAGGCTGGATACTAGCCCCCATCTTGCTCCCTTGGTTCTGATGCTTCCCCCCCCTCTTTCGGCCTGCAGCGATGTTCAGCCAACAGCACCAGTTCCAGCAGCAACTGCTGCAGATCCAACAGCTCATCCAGCAGCAGCAGCAGCAGCATCCGCCGCCGCCTTCCGCAGGCCGGTGAGCGCCACCACTTGAGGCTGGGGATGGCTGGCTTGGCCGGGCCCAAGGGGGCGGGGCTATCCTGAAAAACCCCTGACCCATCTTGGTTCCGTGTAGTCACCTTCCAGGGGCTGGGGCTGTAATGGGTGTTTTGCCCGATAGGCCGGTGCTCCCAGCCTGTTCCCAGAAGCCCCAGATCCATTTTGTTTTTTGTGTTAGGAACCTGGACCCCTGAGCTAGGCCTCCCAAAGTTTTATCTCTACTCCACATCCCCATTGGATCCTTCCTCAGAGATCTTAGTTTTACTGCGCAGAGACCACTGCCCTTTGCTTGTCAGACCTCTTGGTCTTTGGGGGTGGCCTTACCGGGCCTGTTTCGTCAGGAGATGGAAAAATCTGAATCTAGTCTGCCTCCCCAGCCCCAAGTTGCTCCCTGGGCTCCCACCCTCACTTTTCTATTCCTATCCCCAGGTATTTGCCCCACTTTTCTCTTGGTTTGGCAGGAGCCTTAAAAGCTCTAGGGGAGAGAAGGGAGAGTTTCAATGTTGAGGATCACACAGAAGCTTTTCCTATCCTCTCTCCTTGTGCATAGGGGGCTATCACCACAGCAGCAGCAGCAGATCTTGAACCTCCGAGCCACAGGCCAGGCCAACCTTCTCAACTCGAACCCCATGCTGCAGAGAGCCCTGCTGATGCAACACATGCAAGGTACAGACCCCCTGCCTGAGGCCAGCCCCTCGCCTAGGCCTCTGGGAATGGTGGTTGCTTAGACTGTTTTCAGTAGAGCCTCAATTCCAGGCAAAATCCAGGACCTCCTCACTATGAGTGCCATGGAATTTTTAAAAAATGTAGCTAGATAGTCCGTTTCCAGGCTGCCTGGAGCTAGAAACATTCCTTGCCCATCCTTTGCATGCTGAATTAATTCTCAGAACCTAAAAAGACCTAGAGAATGGATGTGGAGATGGTGGAGTTGGTAGCAGAAGAAAGGAGGTAGGACTACTGCTTGATGACAGGATGAAAGAATTGTAAAAAGTAGCCTGGCACTGTCTAATAGGAGTGACTTGCAGAAGTCATTTTGTTTTACAAGAGCCATTGTTGAAATTAATTTTTTGCTACCAGATTCCTAAGCTTTGATTATGGGCAACTCTGGAGGGTTTCTCTGTGATGTAGTTTGATTTAAGGAATTGATTAGTGAGATTGCAAATCATTTCCTGTGAATTGTTGTCAAAACTTACAGTTGCTTCTGGGCCTTTTGGAAAGATTGTTTCTTTTTCTCTGGAAAGACAAAGAAAGAGAAAAAATACTTTCTGTCCTTGAGGAACAAACAATTTAGTTGGGATGGTATCCCATGTATTTGAAAAGATATATCCTGCCTTGTATTATTAAATGTCTAGTGAGCACTTGGCAGGAATGAACAAAGCATTTATTAAGCACTTACTATGCTAAGCACTGGGGATACAAATAAATACAGATGGGAAGGCTATTCCAGCCTTCTTTGAACTAAATTCTAATAGGAGGAGGCCATGCTAATCTGGAAATTAATAGGGGAATCTTGATGAGAGAGAACAGTTACCATTTTCCATTTGGAAACTTACTGGGAAGGGGAGTGAAGCCATCTATATTGACACACCCTTTCCGGAATTATGATAGTTGATTTGATTATGGCTCCAGAAATGGTAATAGGGATGGGGGTCCTAAGGGAGGAGATGACTGAGGAGTCCAATAAAGCTTGGTTTTAGCCATGTCTAAACTGAGATCACTTTCAGTAGGGGTGGAGAAGTGAAGGGTGGGAAGAATAAATGTGAAAAAAGAAAGGTACCCATATCCTTGAGCTTAGAGATCCATTGTCCAGGTACTAGCTGTAAGTGCCATGGTTGAGTCGGTTCTGGATTCAATCCTTTGTTAACACTGTGGCCATGTGATCAAAGGCAAGTCAATTATTCTTTCTGAACCTCAGTTAATTTATCTCTAAAATGGAGATAGCAATATCTGTAGGGAGCTCCTTATCAGGTTATTGTTAGGATTAAATGAGGTAATGTGCGTAAAGCATTTCTTGAACCTTAGAGTTGTTTATATTCTTCATGTGGAGAGTTTGAACCCTGGTAGGAATAGAAGTGTAGGGAGAGAGGAGACTGCTTGGAAGAGCTTCAGGGAAGGGAAGTTGGCCTTAAAGGACAGAAATAGGAAGCGATAAGGAGAGAAGAGGAGGAAGGGTATTCTAGGCAGGGAACTTTATAAGAGTATGTATGATTAGAGGCAACTAGGTGGCACAGTGCATAGAGTTCTGGACCTGGATTCAGCAAGACCTGAGTCCAAATCTGGTGTCAGATGCTTATTAGCTGTATGACCTTGGGCAAGGTATTTAATCTTTGTTTGCCTCAGTTTCCTCACCTACCTTTCAGAGTTGTTGAGGGAATCAATGAGATAATATTCCTAAAGTGACAGGTATTTAATAAATGTTTCCTTTCTCACTATCTTCTGTTAGGAGGTCAATTTCATGTTTTATCCTTATTCTTTTGTACTCATGGTGTTATTCAGAGTTCTCAAGTCTTTCAAAGTTGTTTTTCTTCATAAGTGTTGTTATTACTAGATACTAGGTTGTTCTAGTTATGTTTACTTCATGGAAGTCTTTCTAGTTTCCTCTGAAGTTGTCCATTTCTTCATTTCTTGTAGCACAATAATATTCCGTTTTATTCCTATACCATAGTTTGTTTAGCTGTTTCCCAATAAAAGAAAGCCGCCTTAGTTTTCAGTGTTTGGCTATCACAAAAGAAGCTGACATATTTTAATACACATAGGACCCTTTTTCTTTTGTCTTTTTGTAATATGGATGTGGTAGTGACATTGCTGAGTCAAAAGGTGGGTACAGCTTAGTAGTTTTGGGGAGTAGTTCCAAATTTCTTTTCAGAATGACTGGACTAATTCATAGCTCCTGAAACAGTGCAAAAATGTGCCTGTTTTCCCTCCAACATTTATCATTTTTCTTTCTGACTTTGCCAATCTGGTGGGTGCAGAATAGAACCTAAGGATTGCTTTACTCTTACTATTAGTCATTTGAATTAATTTTTTAAAATATAGCTATAAATAGCTTCTTTGAGAACTACTTGCTCATATCTTCTGACCATCTTAGCCTTAGGCATTTGAATCCATTCCTTCTGTAATTTCAGAATGAGAAAATCATTTTCAGAGAAACGCTTAAAATTTTTTTTCTTCCAATCTTAGCTAGATTATATTTTTTTTGTGTACTTAAAATTGTTCATTTTTATCTTCTGTGATCCTTTCTACCCTTGCTTGGTCATGAACTCCCCTCACTATAGATCCAAAAAGTTAACTTCTTCTTTGTTCATCTAATTTGTTTATGAAGTGACCTTTCATATCTATGTATGTTATGTATTCATGTAGAGTTTATCATGGTATATGGTGTAAAGTGCTAGTCTAAGCCTAATTTCTGCCTAATTGCTGTTCAGTTTTCCCAAATTTTTTAAGAAATAGTGAGTCCTTATCCTATTTGCTGGGATCTTTGAGTTTATTGAACACTAAGCTACTCGGTTCCTTTGCTTTTGTAATTTTATATTTCATTTGCCCCATTGACCTACATCTTTCTTTTTTTTAACCAAGTTCAAATGATTTTAATGATTATTACTTTGTTGTAGTCTAGTTTAAGATCTGGTACTGGTAGATCCCATTTCTTTCCATTTGTTTTTAATTACCCTGGAGATTCTTGACCTTTTGTTCCTCTGTATGAATTCATTATTATTATTATTTTTTTGCTCTATAAAATATTCTTTTGGGAGTTTCAATATGGGAAATAATTTGTTTAGTATTCTCATTTTTATTATGTTGCATAGTCTGTCTGAGCAATTAGTTTCTTTGTGTTTGTATTTCTGCAAAGGTTGTTTTGCAGATAGATTCATATAAACTTGAGTGAATCTTAGTAAATATACTTCCAATTATATAGCTTCTGTATTTAATTTGAATGGAAACTCTTTCCACTGAGTTTAGTTAGTTATAAATATTATTATGTTATAAATATTATGATTTATATGGATTTCTTATATCCTACAAATTTTCCAAAGATTATTTCTGTTAATTTTCAATTAACTCTTACGTGTTCTCTAAATATAGAATCATATCAATTGCAAAAGTGACAATTTTATTTTTTCTTTGCCTATTCCCTTATTGTCATGTTTCTTTAATTTCTTTTACTTGTCTTACTGCTATAGTCAGTATTTTTATCACTATGCTAAATAGTAGTGATGATAATGGGCATCCTTACTTTACCTCTGGTCTAACTGGAAAAACCTCTAATCTTTTTCCATTGCATATATGTTTATTCTTGGACTTAAAGAATACTATTTACTATATTAAGGGAAGGTTGATTTATTTCTATAATTTTTTTCCTTTGTAAAATGAAGTTAATATCTTCTTCATAGTGTTACTATAAGGGAAGTTCTTTGCAAACCTTAAAGTACTATGTAAATGCGAGTATATTTTATCCTTAAAATTTTTATTATTTCTCTCTTTTGTTTTTACATGACCTTCATTTCCAAATATATCCTTCCCTATCCCTACCCCAGAAAGCATTTTTGGCAACAAAAAAATTAATAAGAAGCTTATAAAAGAAAACAAGACAGTTGCATAAAAGTCACCACATCAACTGAATCTGATAGGATATGCACTGGGAATCCATAGTCCTCACCTCCCTAATGACCAAAGGGAGGTATCTATTTTTATCTCTTATGGGCCAAACTTGATCACTCCAGTTATGTGATTTATTATTTTTTTTTTTGTTTTTTTCTTTTACATTGTTGGAATCATTGTTTATATTATTTTCTTGGATCTGCTTAGTTTTTTGCAATATGTTCATATTTTGCCATATTTTTAATATTTTTTGTTTCTTAAGACACGGAAATATTTCATTTGTTCACATATCACAGTTAACTTAGCATTATTGTTATTTTCTGAAGGGCTTTTAGGAGATCTAATTTTGTTTTTCAAGCATGGAATTTGGGGTCTAATCCTAGTGGTTAGTGTCTGGTGCTTTGATAAGCCTTTGATATCAAGTCTTCAACTGTGATAAATAGGTGAAAGTGCACGAATTTAATGAGTTAGTGACTAGCAAAAACAGGCTGTACTTTTAAAATTGTTGTCTTATGTTTTTATTATCAAACCCTGTAGGTTTGGCACTTAAGAAGCTCTCAGAAAAAAATCTGCTATGTCTTGCCTTGTGCTAGATGTCCTAGGGGCTTATGCTTTAATTCTTAGTTTGTATGCCATTCTTTCTGTAATGACCTTTACCCTTTGGGTCTCACAAATCATTTAGCTTTGCACTTCTCTATTGTATCTTTTATGTATTATTTTGCATTTTATCTATGTATGCCCCATATTCCCCTACTTGGGAATGTCTTATTTGAATTTTGTATGTCCCCAGCACTATTATAATGCTGTATCAACATTTATTAAGATTTGATATGTGCCAAGCACCAAAAATAAAAAGACAAGAAAGAAACAGTCTCAATCTCCAAGAAGCAATTCTATAAGGAGCAACATACATACACATACAAAATAAATGTAAGGTAAATTTGTTTAGGGAAGGTCAGTAGCTATGAGGATAAATCAAAGTTTTCAAATAAAATAGAATTTTTCATCTTTTTTATGTGTATCATGTATTCTCTTTGGCAGTCAGATAAAACCTGTGGTCCCCTTCTCAGAAGTATTTTTAGATGAATGTAATAAAATGCCTTAGACTACAAAGGAAACTAATTTCATCAAAGTACACTTCTGAAAAAATTTAATCAACAAAATTTAGAGATCCCACATTAAACACCCCAGATGTAGGAGCAGTTACTTTAGATGAGTTTTAAAATGTGAAACAAGAGATTTTAAGGAACAGGAATAAGAAGGCAATGCATTCCAACAAGGGAAGAGACCAAGGCAAAGGCATAGAGATGGGAAATGAAATGTTTTGTGTGAGGAACAAAAGGACCAGTTTGGCTGAATTATAGAGGTGCTTAATAAGGTATTGTTCAATTGAACTTATTTGTTGAAGGCACAAATCCCGGCCTGTATTTGGCAAGCAATATCCCTTACTATTGTGCTGCCTTTGGGGGAGCTGATCTATGCTTCTTTACCTTTTCAGCTATCCTTGGGACTTTCAGAGACCTGGGCTTTGCCATCCCTCCTGTATAGATGAGGTACTTCCTATGCCCCTCCACATTCCCCAGCTTTCTGGTGACCTTCCACTAGAATGTAAGCTCCTTGAAGTCAGGGATTTTTTTTTTTTTTTTTTTTTGGGTCTATATTTTTATCCCTCATTCTTAGCCCAGAGCCCAGAGTAGTAAGCACTTAATTGCCTTCCTGTCAAAAAGCATTTCTTGAGAGCCTATCAATCACTTTGCTAAGCACCAGATAAAAAAAACCAAAAAGGAAACTTGCTATTGAAAAGTAAATACATAATTGATAAATAAGAATTCTAAGGATCTGGGAAAAGTAGGTCCCTCAGGGAAGAGCTGCTGGAAGTAGAAGGCAGGGTGACATTTGAGCTTTAAGGGAAACCAAATATTCTAAAAAGAGAAAATCAGGAGTGACAACCATCCAGAGGCAGGGATCTTGGGGACAGAATGGCAATATAGGGGGCAATGAGATGGGCTGAAATGGAGAATGCATGAAAGGAAGGAACCTACAACAAGTCTGAAAGGTCGACCTAAGCTAGATTGTAAAAAAGCATTTAGCTTCAAACTGCGAGAGTTTGAATTTTATTCTCAATTCAACAAGACACCAATGGACTTTTTTGACCAGGGGGTGATAGATTTGGAACTGTGCCTTAGAAATACAGATTTTCTAGCTCTTTGCAACATGATGGGGAATAGAAAGTGAGAAGAAGAAAAAGGATAAAACCTGAATATAGAAAGAGCAAATGAAGCTACTGAAATATAGAGCAGAAGTTAAGAAGACCTATCAGGGGTTTTCAAACTACTGGCCAAGGGCCAGATATGGCCCACTGAGGGCTTTATGTGGCCCGCGGAGACAGAGTGTGAGGTTTTGTTTTTACTATAGTCCAGCCCTCCCAACAGTCTGAGAGACAGTGAACTGCATCCGTATTTAAAAAGTTTGAGGACCACTGACCTAGATTAAGTGCTGACTTTATAGACGGAAACATTTGAAGAGGTTATCTTAGATAAGACGTGGTAATGAATTCTATCTGGACAATGAGAGGGGAAGACTCATAGTTGACCTCAAGGTAAATCTGGATGGCTGAAAGGATTGGCATTGCCATCAACAGAAATAGGAAAGTTAAGAAGAGGGGTTGGTTTGAGAGGAATATAGAATTGTTTTAGACCTGTCAAGTTTGAGATGCCTAAGGAACATGAGACATCCAGTTAGAATAGCATAGTATCATGGAAAAAGCATTGTAGTTGGAGGCAAAGGGTTTGTGTTCCAATCCTGGCTCTGCCACTTAATGCCTTCTTTTGTGACTGTGGACAGGTTACTTCTCTAGCCTAGTTTTCTTATCTGCAAAATGAAGGGGTCAGACTCATTGGTCTCTAAGGTTTCTTCTTAGAGCTCTAAAACACTACAGCCTTAAAGTATTTGTGATTTGAGATTAGGCCCAGGGGCAGCTAGGTGACGCAGTGGATAGAGAGATTAGGCCCAAAGATATATATAAAGAGAAGTGCTAATATGTGGAGACTAGGGCTGGGACCCATCAGTACAGAGATCATCATTGAACCCATGCAAACTGCTGGGTCCAAGAAAGAGAAGTAGAAGGAAACAGGGAGAGCTTTGGTGGGACCCAAAACTTAGGGCAGGGAATTGGGGTGAGTGGGATATGGAATCCAACAAGGTAGAAGAGTGGTAGAAAAACAAAAGACAGAAAAACAAAACTCTAGAATGCAGAGGGGTAAAAAACAAACAAACAAACAAAAAACCCTTAAGAGGAAAGAATAGCTGGGCAGAAGTGGAAATGAAAAAGGATAGGGGAAGAGTGTCAGCAGTGTGGTGGGGGGGGGGGGGAGCCTAGAGGAGCAAAGATGCATGGGACCTGAATTGGTCACGAATATAACAAGAAGAATTGACATTTTTTAAGTGCATTAAAGTTTGCAAAGCTTTTTATTTACATGAGATCCTAATAGTATGTTAACACGTTTAGGGCAAAATCCCTTGGAAAAACTGAATGTTCCTTTGGCCAAGACTCAACAAGAGACTCTTGAGTCAGTTGTTTCTCATGTTGCCTCATCCTGTGCCTTGCTTATCCTTCCCTCTCTGTCCTTTTCACTGAGATAGGAGAACTCCTAATAGTTGCCTTCCAGAAACTGGAGGAGGCAGGGGGTAGAGAAGTCAGGAGAGAGGAAAGAGAAGAAAGAGAATAAGCATATATTAAATATCTGCTACAGTCAGGTAAGTATTGAGTGCCTTTACAAATATCATCTCATGTGATCCTCACAATAACTCTGGAATGAAGGTTATGATCCACGTTTTACAAGTGAGGAAATTGAGGCAGACAGAAGTTAAGTGATTTGCCTAGTATCCCACAACTAGTTAAGCATTTGAGACTGAATTTGAACTCTTGTCTTCCTGATCCTCTGCCTGCGCTGTATCCAAGTAGCTGTCTAGGAGTGAGCTTAGCAGCGTCTACGCCTCATACTCAGTTTTCTCTTACATTCATCAATTCTGGCCTGTGGGAGGGGAGTGGAGAAGGAAACTTGCCATCTGAGAAGTTGATCTCTGGGTGACCTGTTCCTAGTGTACTTCAACACCTGCATGAAAAATTCAGGGTGTAGCTGTGACCCATTGACTGTGACAAAAGGCGGAGGAAGGTAAGCCTGTGTCTGACCAGCTGGAATTTCTAACCCACGCATGGAATTCTGCACCCTAAGAATGGTAGAGCTGGACGGAATCATCTGCCTCAGCCTCCTCATTTTATAGAAATAGTTACTGGGCCTCTGAGATGGGGAGTGACTTCCACAAGATCACAGAGTGTTTTTGTGATAGAGGAGACAAGAATGTCTCATTCTTTCAACAAATCTCTCTTATGAGACTGCTATGTACAAGCCTCTGTAGCAAGTAACTCCCTCAGTATCACTAGGGATAGAAAGCTCCTAGTGTGCAAGACTTTTTAATATTTTTGTTCCAGGCACAGGGTTAAGTCACTTAGTAACTGCTTTTGGGAGCTATCCTAGGATAGCTAAGAGAAAGATGACTGGACAGCAAGTGGAAGGGGTGGCTTCTTTCCTAGCAGAGTTACAGTTGTAGAGCCAATCCACAGATCTCTCAGCACCACCATGCAGGTTTTACTTGTATTCTTGAGAGTAGGGCTTCTTAAACCTTTTCCACTGGTGATCCCTTTTTGCCCAAGACATGGCTAGATATAATAGATATACAAATCATACATTTACTGATCATAAATCATAATTTCACAACCCCCACATTCAGTTACAAAACCCCATGTGGGGTCGTGAACCATAGTTTAAGCAGTTTTGCCTTAAAGTGCCTCCTCAGTCTTTTTCATCTTTCTTTCCTTATTTTTTCACCCTTCAAGAAACTTGTAGTGTACTATTTTTGCCCTGGTCACAAGAGGGACTCACGCAGGGGACAGGAATTGAATCTGAGTGATTTATTCTTGGCCTCTAGTAAAAGCCTGTCCTGGATCCCCATCCTTCAGGGAGCCTGATTCTTAGACCCTGGTCTCCCTAAATTATGGTTGTGATTCCTTTCTGTCAGCAGGCAGATTCAACTTGACCGCTCCTGGCCTTCAGCATTTCTTCCCCCAGGCTACTCGACACTCCCTCCTAGGCCCTCCACCCGTCAGTGTCTCACTCAAACCCGCCTGCATAGGCTTCCCAGGGCTTCCTTTCCAGAGGCAGAACCGGGGCTATCGAAAGGTAAGCAGAGGCCAGGGATGTGGTGTTGGGCAGTCCTTCCCCTGGAGGGCTGGGGACACAAGTGTATATGCCTACTAGTGGAAGAGAACACTGAGCTGAGAGTAAAGCCATTTGAGTTTCTGGATCTACCAGGAACTGAGTCATTTCTCTCTAGGCCTCAGTTTTAACTTTTGTAAAATGAGAAAGTTGGACTCCATTGTCCCAGAAGTCCCTGGACTGGAATCCTGACTCCTAGGACTCAGAGATATATGATGGAAAAGGTTTCTAACAGCCTGCTCCTAGAGATTTAGCTTAAGATGAGCCAGGACAAGGTGTTCCCTTGTACAGCAGAGCTCTTAAAAGGGAAATCCCTGCTCCATACATGACTAGAGCAAGGGCAGAGCCTTTAGTTTTTGCCATATCAAAAAGGAGCCATTGGAAGGGAATGGTGAGGAAGTGGTTAGGAAGTGAAGAAGGTTGGAGAGAAAGAGGAGGAGCAGAAGGCTGTGGAGCAAATTCTAGTCTCTGCCCTTCATGTAGGATAAAGTATAGACCTTTTCCACTCAGCCTGGATCTTGGGCAGCCTAGGTTTTTATTTTTTATTTATTTATTTTTCATGTAATATTTTATTCTTCAGTTACATGTAAAAACCATTTCAACATTCCCTTTCCAAAGTTTAAGTTCCAGATTCTCTCCCTCCTTCCCCTTTTTTCTCATTGAGAAGGAAAGCAATTTGATATAGGTTATATATAACATGTTGTCATACAAATATTTCTATGTAAATCATGGGCAGTCTAAGTTTTAGAAATTGTAAGATTCTGTCTTTCCTGAGACCTTCTGAGGAAGAGGTATGTCAGAGTCCTATAAGATTAATAATAATAACAATAAATATGCTTATATATAATAACATGCTATACATTATAATGATATATAATAGTAATAGCATTTATATAGCACTTTAATATATTTTCTTATTTGATCTTTACAATAACATTGTAAGCTGAGTGCTATTTATTATCCCCACTTTACAGTTGAGGAATCTGAGAGTAAGAGAGTTTAAGTGTCTTGCCCAGGATCACATTGCCAATTAGCATCTGAGGTCAGATTTGAATTCAGGTTTTCCTAGTCTAAGTTCAATAATCTATCCACTTTGCTACTTAGCTGCCAAGAATTAGTTGTTCAGGGCTGTTTTCTTCCCTTGCCCAGGTCATATTGTTGGTACTGGGCAAGCAGCTATTTTTAAGGCTGAGTAATTGCTTCTAGGAATCCCCGAAGGGTCCTGACCAGAAGAAAGATTCAGAGTTGGGCTCCTCATCACAGACACCCAGTGAGGATGAGAAGATAGATGTTCCAGAGTCCTCCCAGGAGGAGGCTGACTCCCAGGCGACCTTGCCAGAAGGTAAGGAGGGAGGTAGCAGCCTTCCTAGCAAAAGCATCTTACACCAGTAGATTCCAAACATTTATTAAATGCTTGCTATATATAATGCCCTGCGATGAGCATAGGAGCCCTATGACGAATAAAGTAGCACCTCTAACTTTGAGGAGCTCATTACCTAGTCCAGCACCTACCCCTGAGTTTGAAAGGACATACTATACAGTAGATATGTAGGACTTGGCTTAGAACACTAGCTTTGCTATTAACTCTTCAAAGTCCTGGGACCAATTGATTCACATCTTTGTGCATGTTTCCTCACCCCCAAAATGAAAGATTTAGACTAGCTGATCTCTTAGGCCCTTTCTAGTTCTAAATCTATGATCTCAAGATTCAGAATCCTAAGGTAATAACAGTTACTAAATCAGATGTCCTGCAACCAAGAGATAATTGAATAAACCTCTACTTTGTATGGTTGATCGGTTTTGTTTTACAAACACAAACATTAAGAGAAAAGATTGCCCTTAAAAAAATTAACTTGATAAATGTCAATAAACACAAACATTTCTATATACAAAGAGCAAAACACAGGGCTGCATGATAGTATAACTCTAATTTTGTAGGGTTTTTGTTTCTTTTTTGAGGTTTTGGGTTTTTTTTTGTTGAGGCTGTTGGGGTTAAGTGACTTGCCCAGAATCACACAGCTAGAAAGTGTTAAGTGCCTGAGGTCATATTTGAACTCAGGTCCTGACTTAAGGGCTGGTGCTCTATCCACTGCACCATCTAGCTACCCCTTGTATTTTTTTAAGAAAAAAATTTTTAATGTATATATTGAATTTATTATGGGAATGCCAACACTTCCCTACTTGTCTTTGTGTCCTTCACAACATCCTTCTGCTTTCGTGTGTGTGTGTGTGTGTGTGTGTGTGTGTGTGTGTGTGTGTTTTTAAACAATGTTTCATTGACATTCTTTTCTTTCTTTTGGGCAAAGACTGCCATGATACCCATCTGGATTTCTCACAGAGTCTAGCGCCAGATAGCTGGTGCACAGTAGATACTTTCCCAGGAAATATTTATTGACTAAGTAACTTGATTACCTTGTTGAGCTCTACCTCTCCAACCCACCCCATGGCTCTGGCCCTTTCTTCCACAGATCCACAGACTCCCCAGACTCCCCATGATCTCAGTGATGATGGTAGCTCAGAGCCTCTGGCCAAGAGACTCAAGAGGTAACACATGCTCAAATCATCAGATTGACTGCTCTCTTCTCCCGAGGGCAGATGGGATTGGAATAATAAGGGAGGGGTATTCAGCCTAGTCCTATCCCTTTGGACCAGAACAAGAGAGCTGGCAACCTGCTTTTGGTCGGGTTATGATATGGCCTTGGCTTCTTTGAGCTGGTGTCTAGCTCCCGCCTAGTGGCCAAGAGGGGTCAGTGCAGCCTCTCATAGCTCAAATATTGGGGCAAAAAAGGGTTGACTTTAGGATTTAAGATGGGATAGAAGAAAGTTCAGAATTTTTAGGAAAAGGAACCCTGAACCGAACTGATCCTTTATTTCTCAGACCTCTGACATTGAATAAATAAAAAGGGTACTGCTCTGAAATGGCATAGGCTAGGATTCCATGGTGGGCTAAAATAAGAATAAAGTGAATTTTTGAAAAAATCAATTTCCGAATAGCAATGGAAGAATTTAGATTGGCTATGAAGAGGATTTTTTTTAACAAGGCTATTTATAAATTCCAAGATGGGTGGCCAGAGGAAAGTGTAAACTTTTCTCTTCTGGAAGACTGATTTTCTTAGATATAATGTTGATTTGGTCTTCTACCAAGGATAAGGAATTGACTGGTGATCTCTCCAGGACCCTGGAAATCTTGAGCCTAGTGCCCTTCTCTCCCCCCCCAAAGTTGTTTGTTCTGGTGGGCCCAACACTGTCCTCCCTTTCCTCCCAGTGTGGAAGATCCCAAAGACTCCAAGGAGGAGACTGGCCTGACCACAGAAAAAGAAGAGCGTGAGTATCAGGATCCCTGAATTGAAATAACCTCTGAGTCCATCTGGTCCAGCTCTGTCCTACACAAGAATCTCCAACTAGTGCTCCTTCTAGCTTTGTCTGACTTGCTCCCCGCTGAGGCTGCCAGGTCCATTTTGGGGATGGTGAATTGTCAGGAACTTTCAACCTGAAGCCCAAATTCATCTCTTTGAAGCTCCCCTGGGCTTGTTCTGCTTCTGGGAGCCCACTAGCTCAAGTCCAGCGAGCCGCTTTCCCATGATACCCATCATGCCCTCTCTGAGGCCTTTGCTCAGTATTTTCAGTCCCTTCACCATTCTGGTTATCCTTCTCTGGATGCTCTCTACCTTATTCTTTCTAAAATCTGGTGCTTCTGGAGGCGGGCTAAGTAGGATGAATACCTCAAGGCCTGAACCGTGGATTCCTTTCTGGAAACAGCCTTAAATTAGGCTAACTTTTTTGGCCGCCACACATCATGGTCGCCTCCTGCTAAGTTCGATTCCATTAACACTCCCAGCTCTTGTTCAGACAGTCTTGCTGCTGGAGAAGGGTGCCAAGCTCTATCTATGTTCAGATTATTGGCTGCCAGGAAGGACCCCCTCCTCTCCCAGCTTCAGAGTCTTTGGGCTGCATTGCCCCTCTCTGCATCCTGCATTCTCTCAGGAGACCTTGCTCAGAGTGTGGGATTGGGAGAGATGGGAAACAGCCTGTGGCCATGCTTCTGGGGGTGTTCAGGGGGATGCTGGTCACAGGCAAGGACAGTCTTCCTGCCATGATGACTGTTCTACTTCTCAGAAGCTGCTGAAGCAGACCCACCAGATACCAGCAAGGATTGGAAAGTCCCAGAGGAGCCCAAAAACCTTGAAGTGGTGAGTGGGTAGAACCAGGCTGAGAAAAAATGAGAGTGGGTGGGTGCCAAGCTGTTGCTTTCCAGGCTGGCGTATCACCAGGATCCTGGTGAGCCTGGGGGAAAGGATGTGAATGCCAGCATGTGGGCGAGCTGAGCTAGCTCTCTGTCTTCGTGTTCTCAGCCTTGGTTTCCTTCTATAAAATGGGAACAAACCTGACCTGCTTCCCTTTTGAAGTGTTAGTAACTCAAATAAGATCATGCATCTGGAAGTGGTGCTGTGCAGATGTGAGGGATGGGGGAGGGAGGTATTTTTACCATACCTTTCTCCACAAGAGCTAGAAATGCTTTTATGATGATAATCCCTGGCAACTGTTCTCCTGACTAAAAATAAATAGTCCTGAGCATCCCTACTGGTCTTTTAGCAGTTCAAAGCCCTTTCATATCCATTTTCTTATTGGAGTCTTACATTAGTCTTGAGAGGTGAAAGTCAGCAGGACAAGTCATATTCTGTCCTGGAGATGAGGAAATGATTTGAATGAGTAGACTCGAAATTCATCCAGTCAGTATTAGGAACCTATTTTATGTCACGGCATTGTGCTATGTGCTGGGGGCAGACAAAAGTAGAATCATCCCTGCCCTCAAGAAGTGTACTTTCTATTGAAGAGAAACAAAACAGAGAAGGAATCACAAAATGGTAAAAAGGAGGTACTAGCAACCCAGAAGGAGGGGAAAAGTATGCTTTGAAAGACAAAAGAACTAGATATTATGACTGCTAGAGATGAGGAGGCAGGGAGGGCATCACAGACATGGGGGGAGGAAAAAAGGAAAGAACTATTAAGTACATGTTAGGTGCCAGACACTGTGCTAAAGCTTTACAAATCTGGTTCTCATAACAACCCTGAGAAGTAGGGGCTGTTATCCCCATTTTACAGTTAAGAGATCGGAGGTTAAGTGGCTGAAGCACTGAGTGGAACTCGGGTCTTCCTGACTCCAAGCCCAGAGCTTAATCCATTGTGCTACCTAGCTGGTCTAGAGGAGGTAATAGAGGAATGGGGAGAAATGGTGGGGAGTGTAAAGCCTGTATAAAGCCTGTAGATTGGGAGTGGAATTTTATGTTTGGGGGCACAAAAAGTCAGGAACTAGGCCATTTGGGCAGGATATGTGAAAGAGTAATGTGCTATAAGTCTGGAAAGATAAGCTGGAGCCAGAATTTTAAAAGCCAAATAAAGGAGATTATATTTTATCCTAGAGGCCTTAAGGAGCCAGTAGGAGATCACAGCTCTGTTTTTCAGACCAATTTTGGCTGGTTGGTTGGATGATTATTGTTCTTCATTCTCAAAGAGAACCAAAATGATATCCCTGTTAGAGTCAAGTTAGAGCACATCTTACTGTGGCTGATCAGACCAATATGAGCTCAGAGTCCTCTGCCACAGGTCAGACACCAACAGTCCCTATGAACATTTGGGGTGGATTCTCTAATCGTGTGCATCTAGAGTTTGAGCTAATCAAATTTTGCATTTTTTATAGAATACCTCATCTTTGATGAGGGCATACCATGGCGGGCGGTCCTGTGCCTCTCTCATGTCAAAAATTATTGAGAGACCTTGGGAGTGTCATTGCATCGTTTTTTTCTTGCTGCAGTTGTGTGGAGAATGGATTGGAAGCAGAGAGATGGATTAGGAGTTTCCTATAATGGGCTGGGCCAGGTCAGAGGGGATGGTGGAGCATCTGAGCTAGAGTTTTGTAAAGGTGGAATTAACAACCTTGCCAACCGCTTGGATGTGAATAGGGAGAGACAGGCAGGAGCTGAGGATGGCTGAGATTGTCAGGGAAGAGAGAGACACCTGCCTTAGAGCCCAGTCAGGACTTCAGAAGGGGAAGTGTGCCTCCTGTCACTGGGGGGAGAGCTGCAAACAGACATTTTAAAACATAACCACTGTGGCTTTGTTTTGTGTTGCTTGGCAATACTTGGGTGTGGTAAGGGGGGATCTCTACTGGGGCGTCAGTGACAGATCTAGGACTAGGACATGTTGCTGAATCCCAAACTAGTTCTCCCCATATAACCACTACTATCTAAATGAGCAAGGAAAATGCCTAGGATGATGGGGGGGATGAGATTTGGGGGACTTGCTACTAGGTACAGGAGACTAGGCTTGGGAGGGGGGAACCATGTACTTTTTCTCCAGCCAAGGTATTCTTGCTCTTTCTGTTTCCTCCAACTGGCTTTCAAATACCAGTTTGGCCACTAGGTCTGTATGTGACCTCAGGCAAGCTGCCTTCTCTGGGACTCAGTTCTTCCCTTGTGTTTTTGCACTCGGTGATTCTCATGTCCAGATGGTGAGCTCAGGGAGCTCTCTGAAGGTGACAATCCAGCAGAGCAGCGAGAGCCGAGCCATCAGCACGACAGCCTCAAAGCCTGGACCCCGGCTGGGTGACAGTGGCACTCCCGCCTCCAGCCCAGAGCCTGGACTCAAGTTCTTCTGTTACATCTGCAAGGTCAACTGCTTCAACCAGCAGGTAAGAGCTGCTGGCAGGACCCAGAGAAATGGGGATGAAGGTACCCATGGGGCTGTTCTGGAGCTGGCTAATAGTTCTGTCTCTGCCTGGATAAGCCAGTAACCGTGGCTCCTGACAGAGGGGCAGCAGGGCTATACAATGAGCAGGACTTCACACCCACCATTTCTCATCATGACACTGGGAGGTAGACGGTATTACCCCTATTTTGTAGAAGAGGAAACTGAGGTTCAGAGACCAAATGGCTTGCTCAGGTTTTGAGACTAGTTAACCCTGAGTCTTAACACCAGGTTCTCTGACCCTCCCCTGAGGGTACACCTCTTCTCCCTCTTCCCTACTCCCCTATGTATCCACCTGAGTCTAAGCCCTGTGATTTCATACTCAAGTTCTTCTGAGCCAGGATCCTTTCTAAAATAGCCAGCAGAGTGTAGAAGGAAGCATACCTGATATATGGAGAGAGAGGACCTGGGTTCAAATTGTGGCTGTCACTGTTTATGTGACTCTGGGCAAGTCACCTAGTTTCCTGGAGTCCACTTCCTTATCTGTAAAATGAGGGGATTGGACTAGAGAACCTTGAAGTTCCCATCCCTTTCAGCTCTCAATCTAACCATCTGTCCTTTACTATGATACATGACCTGGAGCAAGGCGTTTAATTTCATGAGCCTCAGTTTCCTCATCTATAAAATGGAAATAATCTTGCACAGGATTATTCAAGAAAGTGATTTTGCAAATTTTAAAGTCCTTGAAAAATGTGCCTTATTTCCTGACTCTTGGAAGAAGATAAAGTCTCAGCCACCAGGCCGTGCTCCTTAGGACCTTGAAGGTAAACCATCCCAAGGTCTCCTAAGGGATCCCTCCTTTGTCCCAGCCCAGGCTGCCAGTTATACATCCTAAGCCGTGACCCTTAGTTTTCCCGAGGTCCCATCCCTCTCCCAGCTGCCCTTTTTCCTTAGGCCCACAGTCAGGTCCTAACTCCACAGCTGGCATTCCCTCCCATCGCAGAACTTCCAGGCCCATATGGCTGGGCTCCAGCATCAGCAGCGGCTTGGGGAGATTCAGCACATGAGTAATGCCTGCCTCCTGTCTTTGCTGCCCACGACTCGGGAACAGGGTGCCCTTGCGGAGCGAGATGGGTAAGAGCAGGGCAGCTGTGGTAGGCTCCTGAAGGAGACGGGGTTCAGTCCCAGGCAACCAGAAGCCCAAGCATTGGAGGTGAGGCAGAAAGGCAGGGCCAGCCCTCCAGGACCTCCTCCCCTTCAGTGCGTCTGTCTGACTCTGAGCAAGTCATTTGTCACTTCACCTCTGGAGACCTCAGTTTCCTCTTCTGTCAAATGAGGTTGGACTAGATCCCAAGTCCTTTGGTTTAGACTTCTGGGCCAGCAATGGGAGGACCTTGGAGATCAGTCCCCTAGTTTCACAGAGGAGGAAGCAAGCTCCAAGGAGCAGCTAAGTCAACCTCCCCCTGACATCTGGGGATCTGTTGAGCATTCCCATGCTAGTGCTACTCTCAACTATATTCATAGACCTCAATGGCGACCCCTTCTCAGCCTTTATAGTTTCACACGGAGTAGGCAGTGTCAAGCTGCTTTCCAGGGGAGAGGGGAAAGAGCTGGTCTGGGACTGAGGCAGCCAGGGAACTCCGAGAAGGGGGGAGTGCCCTGGCCGGTCTTGTCAGACCCTGTCTTGGGTCTGAACTCGCCTTTGCCTTTTCAGGGAAACCCAGTCCCAGCGGTGGTGCAATACCTGCCAGACCCATTTCCTGGGGGATCTGATAAAGCATCGCAGGACCCAGGAACATAAGGTAGAGGGCCTCTGGAGGCTGCTGCCAAGAAGACGCCAGCCTGGCTCAGATGCACACTGCTGCTGTATACTGTGCAGGCTTGGCCTGGAGTGGGGAGGTGGCAAGGGGAAGAGAGTCCTCCCACTTGTCAGAGGAGATGGATGGCTCCCCATTACTCCTCTGGGCCACTGCTGGTTTTAGTTGCTTTATTCCTTTAACCTCAGTGTCTCTTGTTCTTTGTTGCTCGAGTCTCTGCTTCAGGGATTTTTCTCCCCCTTACCCTGTGTGCCCTCCTTCTGACCAAATTCAGTCCTAGGTTTGAGTAGTGTTTATTGGCTGTCTCCTTGGTGGAAAGTATAGGTTTTAGTGTCTAAATGCATGAAAAGAGCTTAGTTTGATGCACAGTATGTGCATCTGAATCTCTTGCTGCTAAGTTTGGGCAGTCTCCCTAGGACCACATATTTGGAAGAAGGAAAGAAACAGCTGAGAGGATTGCGGGTACCAGTGTGGGTAGACTTGGAGGGACAAGGCTTAGGCTAAAGGATCAATCCTCTCATAGCCTGAGATATTAAAGGGCCTCTACTTTTCCCCTCCTAGCTGGCCAAACACTCCCTCCGACCTTTTTGTACTGCTTGTAGCCGACATTTTAAGACCCCCCGAAAGTTTGTGGAGCATATGAAATCCCCGGAGCACAAGCAAAAAGCCAAGGAGGTAAGAAAGGGATAGAGCCCCTCTTTGTTTCCTGTGATGGGGCCACTCACTGGTGTTCTTCTGTTGAGCTGGGGGTAGCAGTACTGGGTCCTCAAGAGCTGAAGGGCTCCCTTGTCCTTTCTGACAGGCACGGCTTGGGGAGAAAGAGCCAGGAAGTCCTGAGGAGGCAGAAGAACTCATCACAGTGGATGCAGTAGGTTGTTTTGAGGAGGATGAGGAGGAAGAGGATGAGGAAGAAGATGCAGAAGAGGATGAGGGCAGCGAGGCAGTTGGAGAGAGCGAGGAGACCAAGCAGGTACCCAAGGTTGTGTCCAGAGGGTGGGCATATGGATCCAAATCTCCACCACTTCCTACCTATGTGATCTTAGGCAGGCATCTCATTTCAAGGCCCTTACCTTCCCTTTCTTTATCTGTGGAATGGGGATGAGAAGGGTAGTGGACTATGGAGCAGGGTTTCTTACACATTTTTCACTTAAGACCTCTTTTTACTTGAAAATTTTTTTTTTCATGATCTTGGGTATATAAAATAGTAATACAGATCAGACAATTCCTGATAATAGGTCATTTCACAACCCAGTTTAAGTTTTGTTTTACATGTGACATCGGAAGTTTTTCTCAGCTCTAATTTAGAGTGCTGTTATTTTGAAAGGAAGGAGCTTGAGTGCCTCTGAAGTAGAGATAAATGCAGATAAATGGAAGCACCCAGAAAAGGGGGTTGCTGTGTAGTATCAAGGAGCAGGTAGGATGGAGAGGATGGCTTTTCACCTATGGCAACCCTGTGAATTTTCTCTTACCCACACTTCAGGGACCCCATTGTAACTCCTAGTGTTTACACATGCCCTGTCACCCAAATTTGACTTTTCTTCTTCCCATCTCCTTCTCTCCCAAAAAATCACCGGGTGCAAAAGGAAGGGCTACTGAGCTTATCAATTTAGTCAAAGGCCCAGGGTGCAGATTAAGAAAAATCTAAAGACTAATGGGGTCTAGTTTGAGCACTGGTGAATGGGATCCAGCTAAGGCAGGTTTCACCCCCTTACAACTCAAACATTTTTGCCAGGTGGGACCAAAGGAAGAGTCTGCAGATGACTGGAAAGGCCTGGAGGAGTATTCTCCTGACAAGACATATGGTAAGTCATTCTCCCAGTGCCAATAGTGAGCTTCTGCTCTCAGCTTAGCAGGTCCATGAGCCAGGCCTGCCCTCTGGGCTTTGTTCTGGAAAGTAAAGTATGAGCCTGGGTGAAGTTCTGGGAGCCGAGCGTACCGTATTGTC
This sequence comes from Sminthopsis crassicaudata, assembly GCF_048593235.1. Taxonomy (NCBI): domain Eukaryota; kingdom Metazoa; phylum Chordata; class Mammalia; order Dasyuromorphia; family Dasyuridae; genus Sminthopsis; species Sminthopsis crassicaudata. The sequence goes on along the minus strand of NC_133618.1, from coordinate 498,518,517 downwards.
TGTGGGAAAGCACTGATCTTCAAGCCAAATGTCAGCCCTTCTCACTCAAATGCAGAGATTTTTCAGGTTTCCCCAATGTGGCCAAGCCCAAATCTCTAGGTCACTTCTGCTGGTTCAGGAAGACTGAAAGTGACCTGTCTAGCTTTCTTTGATCCTCTCCTGTATGCTGTCATCTTACACCCCTGGGATGTTTGAAGCACATTGGGAGACCCCTCCCTTCCCAGCCACCACTCGCACAGGATGCCCAGAGACAGACTGACCGTTGTGGAACAGGGGAGGAAACACTGATCTCACTGAGCAGAGTCAGTGTTGCTTCCCATACCCCCTCTTTTGCAGGCCTGGATTTTCTGGTACCTGTGGTGGGGTATCTTTGCCGGCTGTGCCATAAATTCTACCATAGCAGCTCAGGAGCCCGGCTTGCCCACTGCAAGTCCTTGATGCATTTTGAGAACGTTCAGGTTAGAGCCTCTACTAGCTGCCCAGACAATCCTCTCCCCCTCCTGCCTTTCCCCAACTTCATCCTGCCCCTGGGTTTGAATGTCTTTTGGCCTTCTTTTCTTCTCACCCCCATCTATCAGGCCTGGTGATTAGGGATGGGCTCCTGTGATCCCACACAAAGATCTTATTCCAGACCAGTACCTTCATCATCCTGAGCCCTATTCTACCCCATTCCCTCAGATTCAGCAACAGTGCCAGACTTTGCTCCTGGCCATGGGACAACCAACTGAGGGATGAGCCCCACAGGGGCTGCTCCAGCTTCTGCAGTGGCTAGTTGCTAGCCCTGGCTTCAAAGGCATCAGGAGTTGAGTAAATGATGAGACAGGGACTAAGCCCAGGTGCTTTAGCTTTAAGCAGGAACTGAGGAACAAAAAACCCAAGGACTGGAGCCCTATGATTCTGGGGACATTGGCAGAAGGGAGATTTCTACCTGGTTTGCCAAAATTTCCTCATTTTCTAGATCAGAGTAGAGAGGTGAACAGTGGAAAGGAGGGCCTATAGCCAACAGCTTCATCGCCTTAATGCAGTTTAGTCTAGTCCATCAAATCCAGCAACAGAGTATTCTGGACAAGCAAGTTACCCCCTTTTCTCTGATCCACCTGGCCTTTGGTGCTAGATGGCTTTTGGTCCCAGGCCTAGGTGACAGCTGCCTAAAACTGGACTTGGTCACGGGGAGCTTTTGGTCTCTATGCCTCTCTTTCCTCACTGGTATGAAGGTAGGCTTTGAATGAAGATGGCTAGTATTTCATATGCTGCTATGAAGTTTGCCAAGTACTTTCACGTTATTTTATTTGATCCTTACCATAGCTGTTTGAGGTAGATACTTTTGTTGCCATAAGTAAACTGAAGATCAGGACTGACTTGTCCAGGATAACACAGCTCAGTAAGTGCTGGGGGCAAGATTCAGATTAATCTTTCTGACTTCCAAGCCCAACACTAGCTCCACATTCTTGGGCTCTGTATGTATGAACCTGCGATCCTTTCATTCCCTAGAAGTGACTATGGTACCCCAACAACTTAGCCTATGGATGTCTAGGAGATAGGAATGGGACACCTGAGGCTCCCCAAAGTTAAAATGAGTAAGCGAGGTTCACATGCCATGTCTGAGGTCAAATCAGGCCCAAAAGACAGGTTTCTATCTCTCTCCACAGCTGTCTCTACCTTCTCTCTGTCCTTGAGGTCCAAAGGTAGAAACTCAAAGCTTCCAGATGTCCCACATAGGAAAGAATGGCTCAGCCTAATAATAATGCCCATTTCTCTCTTCCTAGAGATACAAAGCAGCCAGGAACCCTGGGCCAGCCCTAGAGTCCAAATTAAAACCTGAGCTTCTCAGCACCCTGACAGGGGAAGGGACAAGAGCCCCAGGTTCAGAGCAACAGGAGGAGCCAGCCCAGTTTCTAGGAGCTGAGTGTAAGTCAGGGGGCACCGACACCCATGATGATGCTGACAATCCAGATGGGGCCCAGACCCCCACTGAAGCCAGGGGTGGGGAGAAGTCCGGCACCACGAAGCTGGAGGAGGTGGTCACGACAGCCAAAGGTAGAGGGTCGGCCCCTGAGCCCTGCCGCCGTTCTGCTCGTCACAAGCCAAGATAGGAGGGCCCTGGGGTAGCCAGCTGGGCAGCAGACAATTGGGGAGGGGCACATTTTGTTAGATCAGTAGAAAAAGAGATGCTGTTTTTATTCAGAAACCAATAAAGGATTGTGGTTTAGTGTTTTCATTGTGGTATGAATTGTTCTTTAGGCCCAACCTGCCCAACCTGGAGCAGAAAGTGTAACCAATAGTGTTATCTACAGGGAGAGTTCACCGGATGGGAAGCCAGGGACCAACTTCTATCACAGTATCTGAGTTAAAAGGATCCCGAGAGGCCAGCCAGCCATGAGCAGGAATCCCCGATCCAACGCTCCAGACCTGGAGCCATCTAGCTTATGACTGGCAATAGAGATGGGAAAACACTTAAAAGCATCTGGACAGCTCTTCTCCTTAAGAAGTCTTTTCTCCAATGGAGTCTGTATTTTTGTCCCTTCACAATCCGATTACTCCTAGTTCTTACCTCTGGGAACTAAGGAAAATGTAACTAACCATCTTGACTAGTTGAAGCTATGATTGCAGTTCTTTCAACTCATCTAAGTCACATGGAACTCACTTTACTCATCTGTAAAACGGTGGAGTTGGACATCATGATATTTAAGGTGGATTCCAGCTCAAAAGGCTTCATTATAACCCATGGATCTAAGGGCTAGAATCAGAATTAGAGCCTCTTAAGGAATAAATAAGGTCATGAGATCTGGAATATGATGGGCAAAATAGACAAGACACAGTGAAAGACATCTGTTTAATGACAATGAATCCCTGTCTCACTCCCAAACTGATCCTAGGTCTGAGGTGCTTAATTTTATTGGGGTTGGAGGGACTAGATTCTGTCAATCTCCTACCCTCAGGTTGGGTTGGCAGTTACTACAGTCCTTGGTGGTCCTCTGGAAGTAAATGCAGACAGCTGGGCCTGGGGATCAGGATCTATAAATGAGGGAAACAATAGACTAGGACCCAAGCTTAACAGGGTCTCTGCAGCCTCTCAAATGGTGTTCACAGCCTGTGGCTGGGGGACCATCCTTGCCCCTTTAAGAAGAGACTTAAGAGTCACTGACTCACCCAGCAAATGCCTCCTCCAGGGCAGGAGCTCCTGAGGCTGCTGTGGAAAGGGAAGGATAAGGGGATGATGTCCCCTAGGGCCTATGAGTGAGGCTGAGCGGCAGGCGGACCCTCACGGAGCTGCTGCTGCTGCTGCTCCTGCTGCTGCTGCTGCTGCTCCTGCTGCTGCTGCTGGAACTCCACTCTTGTTTGCCGGTTGGATTCTAGCAGCTCTTGGAGGCGGGCGTGAAGATGGTCATTCTTCTCCTCCAGATGATCCAAGCAAGTATTGATCTGGTCCAGCATGGAGTTAATGGCTGCATATTCTGAGAGGAGAAGGGAGGGCTGAGGGTGAATACTATGGTCTGCCTGCCAACCCCCAGCCCCAGAGCACCCTCAAGCTTAACCGGAGACCTTCCCATCATCCCATGCCTTCCCTCTCACCGTCTGCAGTCTAGACCTGTAAAATGAGGCCTATGTCGCCCCCTATCCAGCCTGCAAAGGACTATTAATTCAAACATTTACTGGTGAGCATCAAATGAAATTATCAATATACTTATTCTTTTGAAAATGTATGATGACTCGTGTAGTATAGCGGAACAAAAGAATTGGAATCAAAAAACTGAGTTTGTATCCTTCCCTGCTACTTCCTACCCGTGTCACCTTGGGAAAAATTATCTAACCTCAGCCAGTGTTTCTTCACTTTTAAAATGAGAGAGCTGGCTACTTGACTCGTATCCCAATGAGATCAGAAAAAGGGAAAGAAAACCCATGTGTGCAAAAATACTTAGGCAGCTCTTTTGGGGGTGACAAAGAATTGGAAATTAAGGGGATGGTTGAGCAAACATGCTAAAAGTGAGGAGCAGGCAGATTTCAGAAAAGCTCAGGAAGATTTATATGAGCTGATACAGGAGAACATTGTATACAGTTAACATCGTATAATGATCAACCTCGACTGACTTAGTTAGCTCTTCTCAGCAATATTGTGATCCAAAGCAATTCCAAAAGATTTGTGATGGAAAATGCCATTCATATCCAGAGAGAGAACTATGGAGTCTGAATGTAGATTGAAACAAAAATATTTTCACTTTGTTTTTCTGTCTTACATTTTTTTCCTTCTGTTCTGATTCTTTTATAACTAATGTAGAAATATGCTTAATATGACTGCATTTTTTTTAAAAAATCCCTTCAAGTTCCAAAAATTCTGTGATTCTAGGTGATCTATAATACTCATTTAGCTCTTTATAGATCAGTAAATTTGACCTAAGTGGCAATAGAGTAAAATAAAGGACAAGGACAAGACAGCTTCTAAATGTCTTTTCTAGCTTTAAGTCTATGATCCTTATGAACCTCAGTGATAACTGGATAGATGTCACTGTTTTCTGAGGAAACACATTTTACTTTGATAGGACTCTCATTCCTTCCTCTAGAATAAACAGCTAACATTTATTTTCTGCTTAATTATATGCTGAACACATACTTTACAATTTTTGGATATAGGTGCTATTATCTCCATTTCACAGATGAGAAAAGTAGAGTGAAAAGTTAAGTGATTTGCCCAAGATCACAAGCTACTAAGTATCTATGACCAGATTTAAATACAAATCTTCTAGACTACAAGTTAGCATTCTATCCACGGTACCACCTAGCTGCTATTTCTCAAAAACCCAAGATGCTTTCCTTGTTGAATGACTTTCCATCGAGGGATTGAGTTCTATTGTTTTATTATATATCTTCCTTCCCCACCTCCTCCCAGATTTGGAGCCTAGACTTAGACCTTTCCCATTATACAAATTTGTGATTCTAAGTCAGCCCCAACCTGGCTCCCAGCTCTTTAGCATCTCTCAAACAAGTTCCTTCTCAGGCAACAAAGTCTCTTTTAAAAGAAGAAACAATAAGAAGATTGTATCTCATCCTAATGTAATATGAAAACAGTGTAAAAAGAAAGCACGGTGACCACAAATTTAGGAAATGAATACTGTGTAATGATGCCAGTCAAGCTTGGAGAAGAAGCAGCAGCAAATTTATCACCATGGGTCTGAAATATTGTTTGAGATTTCATTGATGTCTTGGTTAGTATTACTGAACTGCTTTTATTTTTTATAAATATGCTGTGTGTGTGTGTGTGTGCATGTATATATGTATATGTATATATATACATATATGTATGTATGTATATACATATATATGTATGTATATGTATATATTTGTATATAAATATACTTTTATACTTTGTTACAATGAGATGGTTCTGGAAGAATGTTTTTGGAAATGAAAACGATTAACAAAATTGGTCAATAAAAATGACAAATAATCAGGATAACACAGATTCCATGGTCCCATGGCAAGACCTAAGGGCTCACATGAACAGTAAGTGGCTAGTCTTCTGACTGTATCTCCTGCTGTTCTTTATCCCCTTTCAAAATACAAAAAGTCCTCATTCACTTCTTCTCCAACACTTAATTCATTTATTATTATTTTTTTTTTACCATGAACAGATTGAAAGAATTTCATGGAAGAGGATGAGAAATCAAGGCCCAGTGAAGGTTAAGTGACTTCCCAAGTCAGAGCTAGGTCTAGAAACATGGCCGTGGATCAGCCTCATCTAGAGTGGCTGAATGAAGGATGGCCTATTCCATAACACCAAGTTCATAAACTTTGATGTTTCACACTACAAGAAAAAAGGATCATGTGTGCTCCCAACAAAGCACAAAAGCAAGCCTCCAGGGTCTCAGAGAGTCAAGAAAAACTCACCATTACCACTTCCCTCACTTAGTGCTGTTCAAATAAGGCCCTCTCCCTAGCTCCAGCCAAGACTTCCTGACCAGGGCCGCTAGGTGGCGAAGTGGATAGAGCACCAGCCTTGAATTCAGGAGGACCCGAGTTAAAATCTGGTCTCAGATACTTAAAACTTCCTAGCTGTGTGACCCTGGGCAAGTCGCTTAACCCCAGCCTCAGGGAAAAAAGAAAAAAGACTATTCCTGACCACCATTGGATTTCCTGTTCTATTCTTTTTTGTGCATTTTATTGATGCTCTTCTCCTTCCCCTTAATCTCCTCAAATCACTCACTTCCCAATGACTCCTCATCCCTCCAACCCTTCTTTATGACAAGTATGGTCAAGAAAAATCAACAAGCTGGCCAAAATGGAAATTACGTGCCTGTTCTGTAGTTACAGTTCACAGTTTCATGGGCTTCAGCATCAGACCTCTTAACAGCTGGTCTCTTAGAGTTAATCAGTCTTTAAATAACTTGCCCTACTCTTAATTCCCAAGAAAATGTTGGCTTTTGACGATTCTAGAGGGGTTTGGTGAGATTTTGAAATCAGAATACAAACTTTTGGAAGGAGATGTGACTTAGTCTCCAATTATCCTGGGTTTGGGCATTTAAACATATTGCTATCTGCTCCAATGGAGATCAGATGGGATGACATCTCACTACCACCTTTAATCTTCTATACCTCCATGGAGCTGTCAAATCCAATTAATTCTACCTTCCAAATAGGCCTTTCCTTTTTGCTTCCGCCTGTAACATCCACCACTTCAGGTCCCGATTGCTTCTCCCCCCCCCCCCTACTTTAATAGTTGCTCTATCTCCAGCTTCCAAATGAACTGGAATGTGCCTCCAGGATCATGTCATTTTTCTACTCAAAAGCCATCATTAGTTCCTTGATGCCTAATAAGAGATTAACTTCTGAACCAGGCATTTGAAGCCTGCCACAATCCGGCTCCCATCCTGACTTTCTATGTCCTCGCCTAAAACACACTACTTGTCGGGCTCTCCAGTCTCATGACATTGTCATCTCTGCCCAAAGTAACAGGGCATAGCTAACGTTTTTTAGAGCAATTTCAAGTTTGCAAATATTCTCTCATTTTATCCTCACAGTAACCCTGGGAGATTCTTGTCTCCACTTCACAAACGGGTAACCTGAGGCAGAAATAGGACACGTGTTTACAGGATTGCGCAGCTTGTTCACACGAAGCTGAACTTGAACACAGGACTTTCCCATTCCAAATCAAACCCAAACTCTTGGTTGCCTAGAATCTGCTCACCCCCGTGGTCGAGCTGTGGAAGCCCCCTCCCACTTTCAAGTCGATATTCAGGTGCTTGCTCTTCAATAAGCTCTTTCCTTCTTCAAATACCTCTTCCAACTTAACTCTTTGAATCATAATTCTCTAATTCCCCCCCCAACTCCAGTGAGATGGCAAGCCCCCTTGAAGGCAGGGTCTACGTCTACATGTCCAGTGCCTGGCACATAGGAGCTAAAACAAGTGTTCCTGGAATGAACAATGAAGGAAGGTGCTTTGCTGCACTTCCCCCCTTCCCTGCGGCTAAGCGCTAGCGACTTTTTCCAGGAAGCATTTCAGCCAGCCCCAGGATTCCTCACCGCGCCGCTGGGGTCCGGGGCTGCGGCTTGTTTCGCGCGTGTGCTGTCCCCCTCCACAGGAAAATCAGAGCCTTCACTACCCGCCTGAAGACTAAAAGTGCTAAAGGTCTGCGACCGACGCTCCTACATTTAACACCGCAGGACCCGGGCGGCTGGGGGAGGGTCTGCACGCCGGGGCTTCGATAAAGCTGACTCAGCCTTGCCCACGCCCCGGCAGATCTACGCTCACCTTGTGCCCCTTCGGAGCCCCTGGGCTCCATTCTTTATGCCCTGGCTGGGGACCGGTCCAAAGGAGAAGGGTCGGAGCCCCACTCGGGGATTCCCCAGTCTTTCCACCCGGAGTCGGCAGCGCCTCCAGCTTAGACGGAGAACCCCGGGCTCTTAAGAGTGGGGGTGGGCCGGGCTGCTGGCAGAGGGAGCAGAGGAGCCCGCGGCCTTGTTCTCCCTGGAGGAAGAGGGATGACACCCGGGGTATCAGGGCAGGAGGCGTGGGAGCTGAAACGGGCACTTCCGGACTCCCTCTCCCAGCAAGTGTCCTTCCCACGGAGGGGCTGCAGACTCGCGTCCCACCCAGGTAGCTACCTGCTTCCCCGAAGCAGTCGTCCTCTTCTCCGACGCCAGGCTCCACTGGCATGGGCAGGTCCCCGTTGGGGCCGGACATCCTGAGGTCCGCGGCTACCACAGATCGCGGAGCCGCAGAAAGCAGAGACAATCGACAGAATCCTGCGGATTACAAATCGAACGCTATCAACCCTGAGCCCCGCCCCCTCCGGGACAGGGCGGGGCGACGGGTGAGGGGCGGGGCCAGGGTCCGGGCTGTCTTCTGGCAAGCCTTGGAAATCCGAGGACCCGTCGTCACTCTGGGGAGGGAATGAGGTCTCCGGCCTTCTGCAATAGGTAACGAAGGCGTTGACGGGTACGCACCCCGGAGGGCTATCGGCCAGGCGAGCTCTAGTTAGTGCTCCCGGAGGTCTTAATCCATACGGATTGGGTTTCTCAAGGTCCCCGGCTCAGTGTAGGAATAAAGTCTCTGTTTCTAGACTCAGAAAGGAAGGAGATGAGCCGCGGGCGGGAGAGTGTGGGACTAGGTAGCTGTCGCCCTTACCTGGAGCCAGGTGGCGAGTGGACTTTTTCCTCCTTTTATTTGGGAAGGAGGCACGCAGGGCCCTTAGAAAGCAGTCATTTTAAGGCCGGGTTTGGCGTCGCGGGCGCCTCCATCTACTTTTTGGACATGAAGTCGCAGCCGGCCTCCTTCCCCGAAAGTCAGAGGCTTGTCGCCTAGGAAACCTAAACATTTCCCACTCACTTCAGGGCTTCTGCCCATGGATGTCAGCCCTCCTTTGAAGCTAGAGAAATCCTGTGGTGACGCTCCAGCAGCTGACATCGATCTGGATGGCCCCCGCTCAGGCTCTCGGCAGGAGCGGCACAGTCTGAGTACCCCTCCTTCCCCCCCTCAGCGCTGCAGGGCTGGCAGTCATGGAGTGATGTTCTTTCTTAAATAGGTTTGGTGGTGAGTGGAATGGAGGAGGGAGGCTTCCATTGTGCTCCATTCCCAGGCCCCCTAGCGGTGTGGGTTGGAGATGGCTGGTGCCGGTCTGATATGGGTAAATATGGAAATAGCTCCTGCCTTGTGGTGATCCCTGGGAGATCTACTGTAGACCAGAGCTTCCTCTCCAGCAAAGCTCTGCCTGTCTGTCTCTTAGCTATCTCCAATCAAAAATCAGTAAAGGAGATAATGAATCTGGGGTCAGGAGGACCTGAGTTCAAATTTGACCTCAGACAGGTATCAGCTGTGACCCTGAGCAAGTCACTTAACCACGATTGCTCTTCTCCCCCCCCCCTCCACAAAAAAAAAAAAAAAAAAAAAGATCATAAAACGCAAAATTTGGAAACCAGCATTGTGGCTTCTGAGGGCTT